>NW_027077159.1:0-9099 GCF_009819655.1 Sylvia atricapilla | reverse complement strand
AAGGAATTGATTTGACAGATCTTGGCGTTGTTTTATTTAGCCAGTCTTAATGGTCAGTTTTCTTTAAAGGGAAGTAGTGCTGCTGCTGTACCTGTGAAAAGTCAATGGATTTTCTTGGATGGATGATTGTGAATTTTCATATCACTATAAAAGCATTGAGGCTGAAAATTAAAAGCTAAGTTTATAGCTTAGTTAATGTCAAACAAAAATAATTATAAAATGTAATACCTCTGTATACCTATTTTTTGAAGACAGACAGTGTCTTGAAGCTCCTTACTTCAGTATAGAATAGGCTCAATTATTTGGTTTTCTATTTTTAGCATAAATTGGAAATATTCACTTAAAACAACAGCATTGTGTGGACAAATACAGACTGATATCTGGACTATTGTTTTATGTTGCAGATTTTTTTTTGTTTTGAACAAAAGTAAAATTTTTGAATCGAATTGATTTCCAATGCATGTCTGTGTGCTCAGGATTTCTGAAAAGATATCCTTTTGCTCCCTAAAAATGAGCATCAAATAGCTGTGGAATTTTTGTGTGAGGTCGGTGGTTCCTGTGCTTTTTTTTATTATTGCTCTTGTTCCACAGAATGACAGAATTTTTGTGGGAAAGACCATAGTCTGAGAGCAAATCGATACCAGAGAACTACCACAAGTAGTTTGACCATGAGCTCTATCTGTGATCCATTTATAATTCCCTTCAGATCTGGTGATGAGCACCAACACTTTCACTGCACATTTCATTTCTAAACCTCAGAGAATGAAGAAAGGATGGCAATACTGTGCTCAAATGGTGTTGAATTCGTGGTGTTTACAGTGCTATTGTGTTGTAACATCCTTTGTTAGAAGGCTGAATTAGTGTTGTGTGAGTGGCAGTCACTTCTTTAATTCCTGATTTGAGTGCTGAGCTTTCAACTTTAATAGCGTGTTTAAAAGGAGTTTTAAACTACTTTTAAACCTGAAAGCAGAAATTTCGTACTGAGAAGTCATAAAGGTGTCAGTCTTACTAGGATTAGGGTTAGAGCTCTTGGATCCACTGCAGAGTGTGTTTAGAGTAATCATTGAGGATGGTGACCTGCAGCTTCTGTGTAGAGTTTGATGGATGTGAGCATGTTTCTAGGATGTCTTTACAGTTTTGGCCAGCAAACATGTGAGCTGAATCTTGGAGTCCTCTATCCAGTCTGCTTTTGGTTGTTTCTTTTCCTGATGCATCAAGTCTGTCACTGTTTTCTGGGGTTTGCTGGGTCTGTCCTTACCCCACTTTCCCTTTCCCTAGTTCCCCATTTCATTCTGATCTCAGGCTGCTTTTCATTCCACCAAAGCAAATATGCAGCAGCTTTTGTTTTTCCTCCCTCCATCCAAGCTACACTCTTCTGCTCCATCCATCCTAATATTTCATTTGCATGTTTCTTCCTTTCTCATCCCTCTAGCAGCATGCTTTTCCCAAATGCTATTGACTTAGACCATTGGAAGCAGGAATTGGTGTCTCTGCTCTCAGTGTCTTGGTGTAGAGATCTACAGCAGCTGGTAGAAGCATTACACCAATGTTTCTTCCATCACCCCTGGGTGACAGTAACCCCTGAAAAAGACCCCGTACTGACAGTAAAGGACCAGCCCTTGCAAAACCTGAAATGCTTTCCTTTAAGACATAGACAGCTGTAATAATGGATTTGATAAACATAAACTTGACAGAGTCTTAAGATTTTGTAAATGTTCTGAGGGCGTGGCATAATCTATCTCCTCCCATAGGCTTTGTGTTAATGTTTTTTTTTAAAAAAATCCATTCTGAAGCAATAATTGTGATGGATAATTTCATTTTAAAGATTACACATAGGGATTATACACAGTATTCAGGGTAGTTGTGGCTGTCTCACCTCTGGCACTGTGGTTAACCTTGGCTAGCAGGCAACAGATGATACCTCATCTTCTAGCAGTGGGATGGGAAAAGGCTTGGGAGTGTAAAGTAAGAAACTCGGGGTTGAGATAGAGACAGTTCAGACCAGCAGAGTCAAGGGCACACAAGCCAGGAAATAAACCATGCAAACAGCAAAACAAGGAATTGATTCACTGCTTCCTGTGGTCAGGCATCCCCTGGCAAACAGGGTTTCCATTACGTGTAACTGAGACCTGGGAGGACAAATTCACTGGATGGGTGTGTCTTTCCCCAAAGCTTTTATTAGCAACACCATTATTGTATGGTATGGAATTGATTTATTAAAAATACAGATATTGATGTAATAACCGATATCCAACTCTGACGGACAAACCTCTAACAGTTTGAAGTTACAAAGTGGTGTTTATCACGACGCCTGGGCATGTGTGGGATGGCTCCCAAATACACACCACAATTTACAGATGATCACAGGGGCTTTTTATGGACAGGAGTATTCAATACCCAAACCACAAATGCATATTCATACTGGTCCATCCCATTCCCCGCTTCGTATGGTAATTAGCCAAAAAGCAATTAGCATGCGAGTTTGTTCTTTGAAATCGGTTGGTGGTCCTTCTTATGGGGTGGGTCTCAAAATGTGAAGTAAGATGGGTCTTCCTCGCTTTGGCTTTTTAACCTTTTAGTGTTGGTGACCCTGGATCCTGTTTTCTCAAGACTCTCTGATTTATGATCACACTGTTTCTGGAGTCTATTGATTAAGTTGACAGGTCTCCTGATTTATCGGTTCCTAAATCCAGCTTCCGTTAACAAAGGAAGTTTACCTCAACAACATCCAGTTAGCAAGGGAAGTCTCCCTCAGCAATATCTAGTTTAACTGAAGTCCTTTATTCTTCAAAATTAATGTCTCAGAATCTCCCTTTGGTAAGTTGGGGTCAGCTGTGTCCAGCTTCTTGTGCATCTCCAGACGACTCAGAAGAGGGACAATGTCTCATCTCAGAGCAGGATGAGCCATGACACTGTGCCAGCACTGCTCAGCAGCAGCTGAAACATCTCTGTGTCACCAACACTTTTGGTCACAAACCCAAAAGGTAGCACCACACTGCCTGCTGTAAAGGAAGTTAACTATCCCAGCCACAACAAGTACAATATCTGGTGTCCAACTCCCATATGGCTTTTTTTTACTTCTTCAGAGGAATTTTTGTCAAAGGTTAAAGTGAAGTGCCTTCATGCAGGCAGCTCCAGTGGACAGCAAATAGTTTTCTGATAGCTCCCACACACTAAAAACCAGGCCTTAACCTAGTTTTCATTTTGACTCAAAGAACAACTTTCTTTTCTGGCAGGCCACCTGCTTCCAGATAATGTTCATATGGCCTGTGGAAGTATTTTGAAGCTGTGCTAGTCCCAGTTGGTATCCCTACAGCTGACTTTGGTTCAGATTCTGTCACTGAGTTGAAATAATGCTTGGGCAGTAGTGACAGTATACGTAAGTGTATAAAGTTATCATGTGTATCTTGATAGTTGGTTGCTTTGTCCTACTACTGTCTTCTGGGATTAGGAGTCAGGAAGTTTTAAAAAGGGGTTTTAGATTCCAGAATTAATAGTGATGGCTACACAGATGTTATGGGACACCTTTTTGACCAGTCAGAAATGAGCCACATCATTTGAGACTAACTGAAAAAAACAAAAATATATATTTGAGACTTGTAAACAATGTGTCAAAATGGTCTGCATATATTTCTCTAAGTTCTGTGAAATTGTTACAGTATGAAACCTGACGAGCAGCAGATGGAAGAGTTTATATACAGATGTGTAAGAAAATGCTGTTTGCCAAAAATCGAGTACGCTCTGGAACGTGTCACCAAGGTGGAGTCTGTGATGTGGCAGGACTATTTGATCAAGGTCATGGGATCAGTGCAAAAGTATATTTTCTAGACCAAGCATAGCACTTGAGGTGTTCTGGTAGAAGTAAAATGTGTTACAGAAGCAGCATAAAGCTAAGCTACCTGCAGGGCTGCCTTCTCCCACAACCTTGCTGAGAATAACTCTGCACTCAAGGGCTCTCTGTATATGATTACTTGGAGTGAAATCTTGGACACTGTAATAAACTGGCAGGTTTAATTTCACAGAATTCCACAGGGTGCTGCTGCAGAGCATTTGGGAAACAAAGTAAAATTCTGCACTCAGAGCTACTAGTTTTATATCTGAAGGTTTTGGTGAAGACTGGAGAGCTCTGCTAGCAGACAGCTCCTTTGAAATTAGGAGATGGTTGTGCAGAGCAAGACATCTGTGTGAAAGAGCTGTGTGTTTTGACAGAGTTCCTCAGAGGAGTTACTATTTATCTTCTTACTTCCAAAAGTTCAGTGTCATTAGTAAAGCTACTAAAATGGTCTTGGCAGTACCAATGGTGCATCTTTGTACTCCTAAGAGACCTTTTATGTCATCATTATGTTGTCATGTAAAGTTAGAGAACTCCAGGCTTCTATTTTTGGGGGATATTCTCTGCAAATCACTTATTTGAGAGATGGTTTAGGAATTTAAAGAGGGGCAGGGAGAGAACAGACACACCTGTGTACTTCATCACGTTTTTGAAGGCACATTAATTTCCAGAAGGAAGCTGTATACCTCAGGTGGTTTCCAAAGGGGTTTTCCCTAGTATCTCAGCAGTTCTGTCAAACTCCCACTTGTGAAAATACTCAGTTGGTCAAGTGTTTTCATAGCAGCACATTTCTTAGTGCATTATGTCATGTATTTCCATCTCTGTGAAATGAAGAACAAGACTTTACCTCCAAAAAGTAAGGAAGCTCCCCTAGGGAGGAGGAGGATGCAATTCCAAAAGATGCATAAGCATCATTTGCCAAAAGCCAATGCAGCAAATGCAATTTCATAAGTATTGTGCATTTCATGCCACAGGGCAATTGCCAAATGTATGAGGATGGTTTGTCTTTGGCTGGTCACATCTTGAAGGAAGCTCCTTACTGGTACAATCCTGAGAAGGATTCTGCTTGCCAGCTGTAGTGAGAGCCATGCTGAAAGAAAAGGGAGTTTTTACCTCTTGGCATTAATTCTGTGTTCCTCAGAACGTTTAAAAAAGGATGGTGCATGTTTGGGATGGACAGATGCAGCTACTGGTGTGGTTTGGTGTTGCATGCAGTGAAGCGTGTGAACATATGGAGCTAGAAATACAAACTGACTGAGGCTTCTTGAAGAACTGCTCTAAATGAAGTGGTCCTCTGTGACAGTAATGCAAGGACTGGACATTGTCACCCCAAGGATTTCCTGTCACAGAGTTGCATCTGAACGTGGCCCTTTTCACAGCATTTTAAACACATCCCAGCTTCCTCTGCTTGTAAATAACATAATAATGTTATCTCAGCGAGGTGGGATCAACTAACAGAATTGTTGGCTAATTCATCTAAGTAGTCTGCTGGAAATATGACTTCAGTAAGCATCAAAACAATTTTGTCTACTTTGGGATTTTCCCACACTGGGACCTGACAGTTAACCTTTTGGCCACCCAGCATGAAACAGAATCGTGCTACTTTTATCTACATGGGAGCATATTAAATAAGCCTGAAGTCAAATAGAAACTAAAGGAAGTTAGGAACAGCGTTGCTTTGAAAAACCTTTGTGTTTTAATAATTTGCACGGATTCTCATTGATTGAAGACAGATTACTTTGCAAACAAAAAATTCAAAGAAAGTTACTCGCTTGATATAAATTAAAGATTAAACTACTGTAGCAACGTAGTTTTGACTGCGAGCAAAATGTGCCTTCAGTAGTAAATGTTGGCTCTTTAGCTAATTTAGACTTTCCTTTATGTCAGTTGGAAAAGGCAAGAGAACACTGATTGGACTTGGAATAAAGTTGTGAGATTTCATGTGATACTGCTGGAGCTTTTTGCCTCACATGCACACACAGAATGTATGTTTTTGACTACTTGCTCTGTAAAACATTTTTCATTTTTGTGGATATTCTTAGAAGCTGGAACTGGATATTACACTGGGTTTTGACAATGGATTCTTGGAGATTACTTCTGCAGAGCTTTTTAATTACTCACATTTTTAATTTCCAAAATCACTATCTGGCGTTTAAGCTTATCTCTATAAGAAAAACAGATAATTTTTTACAGAATGAGACTTACTTATTACTGACCTAATGTTACACCAGCCTCACACTTGACAAAGAATATTTCTTTTGTGTTTTTAATAAAATGAGTAATGAGGTACTGCTTTATCTTCAGCACTTCACTCCCAAAGAATTTGGGCCATATTATTGCCATTTTTGGTATTTTCAGATAGTTCAGTGTCAATTGTCTGTAACAAAAACTTCCTCTAAAGGACTATTGCTTTGTGACATGTGGTGATATTATTACCACAAGTAGGGCTTTCAAACACGTTAGCAAGAAAGCATTATCATTATATTTTTATTTGCATAATAAATTTGAAACTTTTGAGGGCTTTCCCAGATATTTTAGGCTATTTGTAATATGTTTGTAGCATAGATTGACGACGACAGCACACACAATGGAAGAATGATTCTCTCCCTTCAGGAAGTACCCTGCCAAATTACTATTTGGTCTTCCATTAATTTTTACTGACCTTTTCTCAATAAAAAATGTTTCCCTCTGTTTCCTTTGCCCAAGTGTGGTTTGTATATAAGTGTTGAATCTATTTAATATATTTTAGAAAAGGCTTTGAGATATCCTTCATGGGAGAATTAGGCACAATTCTGTCTTGGGGAACAGCAGGAACATAGGCCAAGAGAATTTTTTCCTCTTCAGCTGGTTTAAAACAACCCCAAACAAGTGCTGTGTTCTCCTCTGCAGTCCTTCTGCATGAGTGTGGCACAGAAAGATGGGGGTGAACTGTGGAGCAACAAGGTACCAGAGTTTGAGGAAGGAAGGGCAGAGGGATGATAACCGTAAGTTGATTACAACTCTTAACACTTAAGAATATTTGAGACCAGGGAAAAGATAATATATTGTCCATGAGTTTCTTAGAAGCTTCAGTTTTGCCCCTCTTTGTTATTTCTTGAGTTGTGAAGTTGAAAGGATGGGAAGGTTGTCTACCAGCTGGATTCTTGGTTTCAGCTGTGGACTTTTTTTTCCTTCTGTATTTCTAATAACAGAGCAAGTCAGTGTAATGTGTGCAGGTAAACCAGAGGTAAGCAGCTATGCCTAAAGTTAAGGTAAACTGCTCTTAGGAGATGGGTGACTTTCCATGTGATGGAAATGGGTGTGTCTGTTTTTTAGAGAAGGACAGAGAATTGTAACACTGATACAAAGATCATAGTAATAAGTAGCCATGATGGCCAAGAGGATTGGAAAACGTAGCATCAAAAAAATCTACCTTTGTTTATCAGAGAGATGTTGCTTTCATGAGTTTTTGAAAACACTTGCTAATCACAGAGAGATTTAGTCTAGATAAGCTCTTGAAAACTTCAAATAGAAATTGGAAACCTGGTGATCTTGTTCACTCCACCAACAGGACATTCCCTGAGGTATTCAACACCTACTTTCTGTGTTCACAGAATGGTTTGGAGGGGCCCTTAATATCAGCTTGTTCCCAACCACTGTAGGCAAATCCATGGATGGCTGGGCCAAGGAATTCTGCCCCCTGGATATTCTAGAACATGTGGGTTTATTGCAGGGGTAAAAGGGCCTTGCCTTCAGCCACCAGCCTGAGCTGGAGGGGAGTCCCAAAGAGAGAGGGAGAGAGAACAGCAGGGGGAGAGCTGAGAGAGAAGGGAGAGAGAGAGCAAAGGGCAGGGGGAGAGAGCAGGAGAGAGTGAGAGTAGGGGGAAGAGGAAGGGGGAGAGTTAAGAGGTAAGAGCTGAGAGAGCTAAGAGTAGCAGGAAGGAGAGGAAGAAGAGGTATAAGAGAGTGAGGTCTTTGTTATAATACATATATCTCCTTTTGTGATGAATATTCTAATTTACAGTGACCAACCAACACAAGACACAAATCCTATAGAATCTACATACAGCCTATAAGAACGACTATATCACCAGACTGTGTTATATTTTAAACTCTAAAAACTACTCTTTAGACTTCTGTTTTGCTCCATTGACCTTTGGATCCCTCAGGCCAGCAGAAAGGGATTGTTCAATCCAAAAGGGATTCTCCTTCAGCTGGCTAGACCATTGTTTTTCAGGTTCTATAGTAACTGAGACTCAGTATCCTACAGCTCAAAGTCAGCTTTCATTTCTATTTCCATTATAGGTTTCATATTTCAGAATCTTTGCTAAGCAATCAATTTATAGGTTTCCCTGATTCATCTTCCCCACCAGCCCACCATGGACAGGGACACCTTCCACTAGACCAGGTGCTCAGGGCCCCACCCAACCTGGCCTGGAACATTTCCAGGGCATCCATAGCTTCTCTGGGAAACCTGTGCCAGAGTCTGACCACCATTCTTGTCTTCACAGTAAAGAATTTCTTCCTAGCATCTAGTCTTACTCCAACCCTCTTTTCAGTTTAAAGCCATTCCCTGTTGCCCCACCTCTACATGCCCATGGAAAAAGTCCCTCTCCACCTCTCTCTCTCTCAGACTTTTTTTTCTCTTTTCTCAGACAATTTTGTCAGATTTTCCTCATTGGAAATGTGCCCCTTGTGTCCATTGCTACAGTAAGATTGCCCAAGATGGGCATAAATGTGAAATAAATCATAATTCATTATTTGAAAATCATATTTCAAAGAGCCGTTTGTGGTGTCAGTAAGATTTTCACACTTGCCTCACTGTGTTATCATTTGCAAATGTTGGGAAAACCAGAAGATGTTTTCGTTGTTATATGTTGAGATTAATTTCTTAAATGAATGCCTGAAGAAGTGCAAATTGAGGTAATACTTTAGAATGTCCTAGTTCTTATTAGAAATTTTTTACTTCCCAGTAATTATGGCTTTTATACAAGAGAGAATGTTCCGTATGATACATAAATTATTAAGCATAATAGAAGCAATAAAGCTCTGAAAAGAAATTTGGATAAAAAATAAGACAATTTCCAAAGAAAAAAAAATTATCAGTTTGCTAATTGTGTACCTGGAGTCTTTTGCAGCCAAACTTTGCTTTTATTTGGACATAGAGTGTATGGACCAGTGATCCAATACATATCAAGCCTTGGTTACATTTATTTAAATTCATGTTGGATCAAGAGCAGAATAAGCTGTTTTGAGTGTTTCAGATAAAACCTCCAAAATAAAGTGGG
>NW_027077158.1:67541-172628 GCF_009819655.1 Sylvia atricapilla | reverse complement strand
TGCTGATTTTCACGTCCAGATGAATTTTTATAGATACCAAGGAAATGGGGAGAAATACCATGGAGAATGAATAGCTCAAAATTTGAGCGGCCCGACCACAGAAATAATGAAGTTTAAACTGAAGAATTTTTTTATTATTTTTTCCCCTGATAGGCGGGGTAAAACATGCAATGCTATGAAGGGCCCCAAGCTGTTGGTGGCCCAAGCCCTGCTGTGCTGGCCCAGTCCAGTCCTAGCTGGACCAGGGTGGGGGGTTCGGGAGGGGAGGAGGTGGGGGGATCTCGGGGGCCTTGCGCTTGGCAGAGGGCTGGGGGACCGTGGCGGAGGAACGGACAGGCTCTGCCCTCTTGGGCAACTGCTGCTGCTGAGGCCATGTACCAGGACTGTCGAACCAGTCGTTCTCTGAGCTCTCTGGAGGTGAGGGAGAGTCACGCCGCCCGGGGCAGGGATGCTGGAGCTGCAGCAGGGCGGCTGTGGAGAGAGCAGTGTGTGAGGGCCCGGCTGGCGCTGGCACACAGGGAGCCTCCTGCACAGCAGGGCCCAGAGCTGCCAAGGCTCCCCAGCACGCTGCAGCTGCTGGCACAGCTTGGCCCAGCTGCACAGCTGCCCCTCAGGGCCCCAGCCAGCCGGGGATGGCTCTGGCAGCTCCCTGGCCAGGAGCGGCCCCAAGCGCCTCTGCCTTTCCAGGGCAATCTGCTCCCTGCTCTTTCTCCTCCCCACCTTGCTCTGCCCCTGCCCGCTGCCCCTGGGGCTGCTCTGGCCAGGCAGCCCTCAGTGGGAGCCAGCACTGGCTGGCAGCCCCAGCGGGCTCCCCAGGACAAGGCCCAGCAATTAAGAGGCCAATTAGAGCACTGGGCAGCAGCAGCAGAACCCTCAGCAGAGTTATCTGGGCAACCCTGGACACACCAGAGCTCCACACCAGCCTTGCTGGCAGTGTTCCCAGACAATCATCGACCTTTAAAGGAGCTGGAGGATGGAGATCAACTGCAAC
This sequence comes from Sylvia atricapilla, assembly GCF_009819655.1. Classification (NCBI taxonomy): domain Eukaryota; kingdom Metazoa; phylum Chordata; class Aves; order Passeriformes; family Sylviidae; genus Sylvia; species Sylvia atricapilla. The sequence goes on along the minus strand of NW_027077158.1, from coordinate 171,637 downwards.
TTACCGTTTCTTTTCCTTCCACCACCGGAACCCGACATAACACAAGACCATGGAAAGTGGCACAGTAAACAGTGTTACCACTGTGCCTACCATGCAGGACTTGCGCACGTCCTGGGGGCAGAGAACTCTTTGGGGCTCGGTGGATTCTGGGCATCCATATCTGACTTGCCAAGCATATCTGTGGGAGCAATGGGGAGCGTGAGCCCGTGCTGTGCCCCACTGCTGAGCTGGCAGCACGGTGCACACGGCCAGGACGTTCTGTGTTCCCTCAGAGCTGGGCCTGCAGGCACCTTGGTGCCCCTTGGCACAGCAGGAGGGACCTTGGGGCACCAGTGCCCTTTCCCAGGGGCTGTCAACGAGCTCCAGAGGCCTCCAAGCCCGGGTGCCTGCAGCTTTGGCTGCTGCCGGGCAGTGCAAGGGCAGGGGCTGGGAAAGAGCTGCTGCCACACAGCCCCAGCGAGGGCTGAGCCTGGCACAGCAATTACCCTCTTTAACTGTGTCCATGTCTGTGTCTGTGTCTGTGTGTGGCATCTCTTCATGTCCTGGGGCTGGCACGGCATCATTGCTTCCTAGAGAATGTGCCGCCATCTGCGCGATCTTTTGCTGCATCTCTTGAGAAAGGAAAAGGCACAGCTGGATCAGATGGAACCATTTGTCATCCGGGCGGGGGCATCTTCAGGAGGCATTGCTTGTCAAAGACATGGATAAGGATTGGGGAAACGGCCAGGTTATTGGGGCTGGGCCCTCCCTCCTCCAAACAGCCCCTACACCTGATGTGCCCAGAGCCTGGGAAGCTGCAGGGATCCCAGTGTGTGCCTGGCCCCTGGTGCACTTTGGGCTGCCTGTCTGCTGATGCCCAATGCCTTCCTGCAGAGCCTGGGGAGAAGCTGCAGCCAAGCCAGGCTGGGAAACAGCCCTGCAGGCTGTGGAAGCAGCAGTGGGGCAGCGAGGTTGCCAGGGATCCCTTCCCGCTGGGCCGGGCACGGCGTGTCCAGAGCAGCAGAGCAAGGCCCTGGCTGGGAGTGTCTGGAGAAGACTCAGGGACATGAACCCACCACGGTGTCTCTCCAGTTCACTCAGCATCTGGTCCAGACGTTTGGCTGCCTCCAGGGATTTCTTGTCTGCCATGTCTTTGTTCTTCTGTCTAGCACGTCCTGAATGGAAAGTAGTTCCATTTCTTCTTCAGGCCGCAGTGCCAGTGAGGGCCCCTGGGTGATTGGTGCCCTCCCAGGTACTGCCTCATGTCTGCTTTCTGCTCAGGAGCAGGGACAGGGGCACCTCGTGCTTGCAGTGACCCCACACTGGGATGGAAGGAGCCCCTTGAGGAACAGTGAGAGGAGAAAGGATTCCCTGGAGCTGCCAGCAGCTCTGATCTGAGCCCCAGGCAGGGCCAGGGCTTGGCAGTGGCAGCAGGAGCAGCTCAGACTCCTTGGGGCTGCCAAAGGAGCCACCCAAGGCACAGCCCCGGGGCACAGCCGTGGGCCTGGCCCCTTCTCTCTCTGCTCTTCTCCGTGGCTGCACAGAGCACACGGAAGGACACCCTGGCATTGCACACGGGAAGAGGATTGACAGCTCAATGCTCCTTCCTGCCACTGACAGTGATCCTGTGGGACCACTCAGGGCTCCAGAAGGGGGCAGGGAAAGGTTTCCAGAATCCATCACTCCTGAGATGTCCTTAAGGAAAATGGCCCCTGAATGAGCTCCTGCCCCAGTAACACTGATTTTTCATTCAGGAAAGGGATGCTGAGAACGTGCCTCCAGTAAGTCCCATGTCATTGAAACTCTCAACCATCCAAGTTGCTGGAATAATTTTCCCAGCAAGATTATCTAGAAAGGAGCACAGATGAGAGGCATTTCCATGGAGTGCTGGGATCCCCTTCTGCCTTAGGGAACGGGGCACTGCCAGGGGGTCGGGTCAGGCGGTGGGAGGCAGATGTCAGGGGACAGGGCCAAAGCTGCAGAGGGGTCTGGGGAGCTCTGGCCTGGCTCTGGTCACTCTCCACACTCTTTCCCATGCCCTGGGAGCCATCCCTAGAGGGCAGGCAGTGCCAATCAGAAGACCTGGCTGCTCAGGCCTCAGCAGAGCTCAGGCTCATAGAAGCAATTACCTCCTGTGACTGTGCCTGGCATCGCCTCCCATCCTGCAGCAGAGTCTGCCATGGAGCCACTGCTTCCTCCGGGAAACGCCGCTTTCAGCACATCTTCTCCGTCCACTTCTGGAAACAAGGACAGCTCTGTCAGATTGAAGCATTCCCCATTGGAGAGGGGGTACCTCCAGGAGGCAATGCTTGTCAAAGACATGGATAAGGATTAGGAATCTCTATAAACTTTTTGTGTAGGCCAGGGCCATCCATCTGCAAAGAGCCACCCTTCTTGAACTACCCAGAGCCTGGGAAGCTGCAGGGATCTCAGGCTGTGCCTGGCCCCTGGTGCACTTTGGGCTCCCTATCTGCTGATGCCCAATGCATTCCCGCAGAGCCTGGGGAGAAGCTGCAGCCAGGCCAGGCTGGGAAACAGCCCTGCAGGCTGTGAAAGCAGCAGTGGGGCAGCCAGGCTGCCATGGATCCCTTCCCGCTGGGCCGGGCACGGCGTGTCCAGAGGTGCAGAGCAAGGCCCCGGCTGGGAGTGTCAGGAGAAGGCTCAGGGACATGCACCCACCATGCTGTCTCTCCAGTTCACTCAGCATCTGGTCCAGAAGTTCAGAAGGCTTCGAAGATTGATCTTCTCCTCTAGGTTTGTTCTTCACTGTTGGAGGACGTGAACAGAAAGCACTTCAGTTTCCAAAGAATGGATCCCACAAACCCAGGGCTCAGCCTGTGGGGTCAGCAGGGAAACATGACTCACCACTGTGATGGGAGCTGGGCTTCTGTGCAGTATCCGGGCCAGGAGCTGGAAATGTCTTCCCTGCAGACAGACCTGTAACTCAACAGGCACAGAACCTTCTGTTACCTAGCCTCTGCCAGATTGACAATCACTACTCCATGGAAGAACATAGATATCTTACCTATGGGAGGTCCCTCTGGATCCAAACTATCTTCCAGCCAAGGTGCTGGAAAAACATTCCCAGTATCCCAGTCTAGAAGAGAGCACCGATGAGAAGCATTTCCATGGAGCATGGGCAGCATCCCTGGAGGGCAGGGACTGCCAAGCAGCAGAGATGGCAGCTCAAGCCTCAACAGGGCTCAGGCCCAGAGGCTCAGCAATTACCTCCTGTGACTGTGCCTTTCATTGTCTCCCTTCCTGCAGCAGAGTCTGCCATGGAGCCACTGCTTCCTCCGGGAAATATTGTCTTCAGCACATTGTCTCCTTGCATCTCTGGAGAAACAGAAGGAGCACAGTTGGATCACTTGGAAACATTCACCATCAGGGAGGTGGTATCTTCAGGAGACCAAAGCTTGTCTAAGTCATGGAAAAGATTCAAAAGAAAGGCCAGCTTATTAGGGCTGGCAGGCCCGCCCTCTGCCAAACAGGTGCCCCTCCTGATGTACCCAGAGCCCAGGAAACTGCAGCGATCTCGGGGTGTGCCTGGCCCCTGGTGCACTTTGGGCTGCCTGTCTGCTGATGCCCAATGCCTTCCTGCAGAGCCTGGGGATAAGCTGCAGCCAGGCCAGGCTGTGAAACAGCCCTGCAGGCTGTGAAAGCAGCAGTGGGGCAGCGAGGCTGCCATGGATCCCTTCCCGCTGTGCCGGGCACGGCGTGTCCAGAGCAGCAGAGCAAGGCCCCGGCTGAGAAAGTAGTTCCATTTCTTCTTCAGGCCGCAGTGCCAGTGAGGGCCCCTGGGTGATTGGTGCCCTCCCAGGCACTCCACCATCTCTGCCTTCTGCTCAGGAGCAGGGACAGGGGCACCTCGTGCTTGCAGTGGCCCCACACTGGGATGGAAGGAGCCACTTGAGGGACAGTGAGAGGAGAAAGGACTCCCTGGAGCTGCCAGTAGCTCTGATCTGAGCCCCAGGCAGGGCCAGGGCTTGGCAGTGGCAGCAGGGGCAGCGGGCAGTGGCAGCTCAGGCTCCTTGGGGCTGCCAAAGGAGCCACCCAAGGCACAGCCCCGGAGCACAGCCCTGGGCCTGGCCCCTTCCCTCTCTGCTCTTCTCCGTGGCTGCACAGAGCACACGGAAGGACACCCTGGCATTGCACACAGGAAGAGGATTGACAGCTCAATGCTCCTTCCTGCCACTGACAGTGATCCTGTGGGACCACTCAGGGCTCCAGAAGGGAGCAGGGAAAGGTTTCCAGAATCCATCACCTCTGAGATGTCCTTAAGGAAAATGGCCCCTGAATGAGCTCCTGCCCCAGTAACACTGATTTTTCATTCAGGAAAGGGATGCTGAGAACGTGCCTCCAGTAAGTCCCATGTCATTGAAACTCTCATCCATCCAAGTTGCTGGAATAATTTTCCCAGCAAGATTATCTAGAAAGGAGCACAGATGAGAAGCATTTCCATGGAGTGCTGGGATCCCCTTCTGCCTTAGGGAACGGGGCACTGCCAGGGGGTCGGGTCAGGCGGTGGGAGGCAGATGTCAGGGGACAGGGTCAAAGCTGCAGAGGGGTCTGGAGAGCTCTGGCCTGGCTCTGGTAACTCTCCACACTCTTTGCAGGCCCTATTCAGCACCCCTGGAGAGGAAACTGGAGCGGCCCAGGCCCCATTGCAGCTCTCTCCCTCCAAGAGGAAACCCTCCCTAAAGGCTGGGGAAAACCATCCCCAAGGCTCCCAGGGGAGAAGGGAGTGCTGTCCCAGGAAAGGGCAGCCAGGCCCCGGCTCACCTGCTCCCCGCGCTCGCCACGGAGCAGCCTGGGCAGCCCTGGCAGCCAGGGCCACTGCCAGCAGGAGCAAGAGCAAGAGGCGCAGAGCAAGGGCCATGGTGCCTTGCCCTGAGCCAGTTCCCAGCTCTTGCTGCCACCGCTGTCCTCACAACAAGGTCCCAATGTCAGCACCGCCGCTGCTGCCGCTGCAGTTGTGGTCAGGGACTGACTGCTGGGTCCTTGTGGTGCTGTGCAACCACGGGGCTCTGGGGCCTCTGTGACCTCAGAGCCTGCTGTGACCTCAGCCTGATGTCACCTCAGAGCCTGCTGTGACCTCTGCCTGATGTCACCGGCCCAGCTGATATGTGAGGAAAAGAGAATTCAAGTTCATTTATAGCGCTGCTTAATAGGTGGCTGAGTTTCTTTTGAGTGAACTGATGCTAATATATATTTGCTCACATGTGGTGGGGTTGCTTTGCAAACAGACTTCGATGGGAAATTGCTGACCACATTTGGTTTTGTTCTTTAAGATAAGTCGAGCACTCGAGTAGCTTAGTTGAGGAATGGAGAATTGTTTGTAGCTCAGTATTTTCTCAGGAGGAGCCTTACATTTTAGCACAGGAGGGAGGTAAGGCAAAGGTTTAAAACTTTCCCCTCCTGAAGTGACAGACTTTCAGAGGAGTCTGGGAGGAGAAGTCCCTCAGCCACTGCCAGAGCTGTTTGCCTTCTCTGCAGGGTCAGTATTCTGGGAGTTCCACGAACCTCAACTGCCTCTGCATTTTCCTCTGCATATTCCTTGTTTATTGTACAGTACACAGGGAGAATATTTTGTGCTAGATTCTCCTCTGCGCTTTCAGGTCAATCTCGGTAATTCTGCTGATTTTCACGTCCAGATGAATTTTTATAGATACCAAGGAAATGGGGAGAAATACCATGGAGAATGAATAGCTCAAAATTTGAGCGGCCCGACCACAGAAATAATGAAGTTTAAACTGAAGAATTTTTTTATTATTTTTCCCCTGATAGGCGGGGTAAAACATGCAATGCTATGAAGGGCCCCAAGCTGTTGGTGGCCCAAGCCCTGCTGTGGCTGGCCCAGTCCCAGTCCTAGCTGGACCAGGGTGGGGGGTTCGGGAGGGGAGGAGGTGGAGGGATCTCGGGGGCCTTGCGCTTGGCAGGAGGGCTGGAGGACCGTGGGGGAGGAACGGACAGCTCTGCCCTCTTGGGCAACTGCTGCTGCTGAGGCCATGTACGAAGACTGTCGAACCAGTCGTTCTCTGAGCTCTCTGGAGGTGAGGGAGAGTCACGCCGCCAGGACAGGGATGCTGGAGCTGCAGCAGGGCGGCTGTGGAGAGAGCAGTGTGTGAGGGCCCAGCTGGCGCTGGCACACAGGGAGCCTCCTGCACAGCAGGGCCCAGAGCTGCCAAGGCTCCCCAGCACGGCTGCAGCTGCTGGCACAGCTTGGCCCAGCTGCACAGCTGCCCCTCAGGGCCCCCCAGCCAGCCGGGGATGGCTCTGGGCAGCTCCCTGGCCAGGAGCGGCCCCAAGCGCCTCTGCCTTTCCAGGGCAATCTGCTCCCTGCTCTTTCTCCTCCCCACCTTGCTCTGCCCCTGCCCGCTGCCCCTGGGGCTGCTCTTGGCCAGGCAGCCTCAGTGGGAGCCAGCACTGGCTGCAGCCCCAGCGGGCTCCCCAGGACAAGGCCCAGCAATTAAGAGGCCAATTAGAGCACTGGGCAGCAGCAGCAGAACCCTCAGCAGAGTTATCTGGACAACCCTGGACACACCAGAGCTCCACACCAGCCTTGCTGGCAGTGTTCCCAGACAATCATCGACCTTTAAAGGAGCTGGAGGATGGAGATCAACTGCAACTTACCGTTTCTTTTCCTTCCACCACCGGAACCCGACATAACACAAGACCATGGAAAGTGGCACAGTAAACAGTGTTACCACTGTGCCTACCATGCAGGACTTGCGCACATCCTGGGGGCAGAGAACTCTTTGGGGGCTCGGTGGATTCTGGGCATCCATATCTGACTTGCCAAGCATATCTGTGGGAGCAATGGGGAGCGTGAGCCCGTGCTGTGCCCCACTGCTGAGCTGGCAGCACGGTGCACACGGCCAGGACGTTCTGTGTTTCCCTCAGAGCTGGGCCTGAAGGCACCTTGCTGCCCCTTGGCACAGCAGGAGGGACCTTGGGGCACCAGTGCCCTTTCCCAGGGGCTGTCAACGAGCTCCAGAGGCCTCCAAGCCCGGGTGCCTGCAGCTTTGGCTGCTGCCGGGCAGTGCAAGGGCAGGGGCTGGGAAAGAGCTGCTGCCACACAGCCCCAGCGAGGGCTGAGCCTGGCACAGCAATTACCCTCTTTAACTGTGTCCATGTCTGTGTCTGTGTCTGTGTGTGGCATCTCTTCATGTCCTGGGGCTGGCACGGCATCATTGCTTCCTAGAGAATGTGCCGCCATCTGCGTGATCTTTTGCTGCATCTCTTGAGAAAGGAAAAGGCACAGCTGGATCAGATGGAACCATTTGTCATCCGGGCGGGGGCATCTTCAGGAGGCATTGCTTGTCAAAGACATGGATAAGGATTGGGGAAACGGCCAGGTTATTGGGGCTGGGCCCTCCCTCCTCCAAACAGCCCCTACACCTGATGTACCCAGAGCCCCGGAAACTGCAGGGATCCCAGCGTGTGCCTGGCCCCTGGTGCACTTTGGGCTCCCTGTCTGCTGATGCCCAATGCCTTCCTGCAGAGCCTGGGGAGAAGCTGCAGCCAGGCCAGGATGGGAAACAGCCCTGCAGGCTGTGAAAGCAGCAGTGGGGCAGCGAGGTTGCCATGGATCCCTTCCCACTGTGCTGGGCAGAGCGTGTCCAGAGCAGCAGAGCAAGGCCCTGGCTGGGAGTGTCTGGAGAAGACTCAGGGACATGAACCCACCACGGTGTCTCTCCAGTTCACTCAGCATCTGGTCCAGACGTTTGGCTGCCTCCAGGGATTTCTTGTCTGCCATGTCTTTGTTCTTCTGTCTAGCACGTCCTGAATGGAAAGTAGTTCCATTTCTTCTTCAGGCCGCAGTGCCAGTGAGGGCCCCTGGGTGATTGGCGCCCTCCCAGGCACTGCCTCATGTCTGCTTTCTGCTCAGGAGCAGGGACAGGGGCACCTCGTGCTTGCAGTGGCCCCACACTGGGATGGAAGGAGCCCCTTGAGGAACAGTGAGAGGAGAAAGGATTCCCTGGAGCTGCCAGCAGCTCTGATCTGAGCCCCAGGCAGGGCCAGGGCTTGGCAGTGGCAGCAGGAGCAGCTCAGACTCCCTGGGGCTGCCAAAGGAGCCACCCAAGGCACAGCCCCGGGGCACAGCCGTGGGCCTGGCCCCTTCCCTCTCTGCTCTTCTCCGTGGCTGCACAGAGCACACGGAAGGACACCCTGGCATTGCACACGGGAAGAGGATTGACAGCTCAATGCTCCTTCCTGCCACTGACAGTGATCCTGTGGGACCACTCAGGGCTCCAGAAGGGAGCAGGGAAAGGTTTCCAGAATCCATCACTCCTGAGATGTCCTTAAGGAAAATGGCCCCTGAATGAGCTCCTGCCCCAGTAACACTGATTTTTCATTCAGGAAAGGGATGCTGAGAACTTGCCTCCAGTAAGTCCCATGTCATTGAAACTCTCAACCATCCAAGTTGCTGGAATAATTTTCCCAGCAAGATTATCTAGAAAGGAGCACAGATGAGAAGCATTTCCATGGAGTGCTGGGATCCCCTTCTGCCTTAGGGAACGGGGCACTGCCAGGGGGTCGGGTCAGGCGGTGGGAGGCAGATGTCAGGGGACAGGGTCAAAGCTGCAGAGGGGTCTGGGGAGCTCTGGCCTGGCTCTGGTCACTCTCCACAATCTTTCCCATGCCCTGGGAGCCATCCCTAGAGGGCAGGCAGTGCCAATCAGAAGACCTGGCTGCTCAGGCCTCAGCAGAGCTCAGGCTCATAGAAGCAATTACCTCCTGTGACTGTGCCTGGCATCGCCTCCCATCCTGCAGCAGAGTCTTCCATGGAGTCACTGCTTCCTCCGGGAAACGCCGCTTTCAGCACATCTTCTCCGCCCACTTCTGGAAACAAGGACAGCTCTGTCAGATTGAAGCATTCCCCATTGGAGAGGGGGTACCTCCAGGAGGCAATGCTTGTCAAAGACATGGATAAGGATTAGGAATCTCTATAAACTTTTTGTGTAGGCCAGGGCCATCCATCTGCAAAGAGCCACCCTTCTTGAACTACCCAGAGCCTGGGAAGCTGCAGGGATCTCAGGCTGTGCCTGGCCCCTGGTGCACTTTGGGCTCCCTATCTGCTGATGCCCAATGCACTCCCGCAGAGCCTGGGGAGAAGCTGCAGCCAGGCCAGGCTGGGAAACAGCCCTGCAGGCTGTGAAAGCAGCAGTGGGGCAGCCAGGCTGCCATGGATCCCTTCCCGCTGGGCCGGGCACGGCATGTCCAGAGGTGCAGAGCAAGGCCCCGGCTGGGAGTGTCAGGAGAAGGCTCAGGGACATGCACCCACCATGCTGTCTCTCCAGTTCACTCAGCATCTGGTCCAGAAGTTCAGAAGGCTTCGAAGATTGATCTTCTCCGCTAGGTTTGTTCTTCACTGTTGGAGGACGTGAACAGAAAGCACTTCAGTTTCCAAAGAATGGATCCCACAAACCCAGGGCTCAGCCTGTGGGGTCAGCAGGGAAGCACGACTCACCACTGTGATGGGAGCTGGGCTTCTGTGCAGTATCCGGGCCAGGAGCTGGAAATGTCTTCCCTGCAGACAGACCTGTAACTCAACAGGCACAGAACCTTCTGTTACCTAGCCCCTGCCAGATTGACAATCACTACTCCATGGAAGAACATAGATATCTTACCTATGGGAGGTCCCTCTGGATCCAAACTGTCTTCCAGCCAAGGTGCTGGAAAAACATTCCCAGTATCCCAGTCTAGAAGAGAGCACCGATGAGAAGCATTTCCATGGAGCATGGGCAGCATCCCTGGAGGGCAGGCACTGCCAAGCAGCAGAGATGGCAGCTCAAGCCTCAACAGGGCTCAGGCCCAGAGGCTCAGCAATTACCTCCTGTGACTGTGCCTTTCATTGTCTCCCTTCCTGCAGCAGAGTCTGCCATGGAGCCACTGCTTCCTCCGGGAAATATTGTCTTCAGCACATTGTCTCCTTGCATCTCTGGAGAAACAGAAGGAGCACAGTTGGATCACTTGGAAACATTCACCATCAGGGAGGTGGTATCTTCAGGAGACCAAAGCTTGTCTAAGTCATGGAAAAGATTCAAAAGAAAGGCCAGCTTATTAGGGCTGGCAGGCCCGCCCTCTGCCAAACAGGTGCCCCTCCTGATGTACCCAGAGCCCAGGAAACTGCAGGGATCTCGGGGTGTGCCTGGCCCCTGGTGCACTTTGGGCTGCCTGTCTGCTGATGCCCAATGCCTTCCTGCAGAGCCTGGGGAGAAGCTGCAGCCAGGCCAGGCTGTGAAACAGCCCTGCAGGCTGTGAAAGCAGCAGTAGGGCAGCCAGGCTGCCGTGGATCCCTTCCCGCTGTGCCGGGCACGGCGTGTCCAGAGGTGCAGACCAAGGCCCCGGCTGAGAAAGTAGTTCCATTTCTTCTTCAGGCCGCAGTGCCAGTGAGGGCCCCTGGGTGACTGGTGCCCTCCCAGGCACTCCACCATCTCTGCCTTCTGCTCAGGAGCAGGGACAGGGGCACCTCGTGCTTGCAGTGGCCCCACACTGGGATGGAAGGAGCCCCTTGAGGGACAGTGAGAGGAGAAAGGACTCCCTGGAGCTGCCAGGAGCTCTGATCTGAGCCCCAGGCAGGGCCAGGGCTTGGCAGTGGCAGCAGGGGCAGCGGGCAGTGGCAGCTCAGGCTCCTTGGGGCTGCCAAAGGAGCCACCCAAGGCACAGCCCCGGGGCACAGCCCTGGGCCCGGCCCCTTCCCTCTCTGCTCTTCTCTGTGGCTGCACAGAGCACACGGAAGGACACCCTGGCATTGCACATGGGAAGAGGATTGACAGCTCAATGCTCCTTCCTGCCACTGACAGTGATCCTGTGGGACCACTCAGGGCTCCAGAAGGGAGCAGGGAAAGGTTTCCAGAATCCATCACCTCTGAGATGTCCTTAAGGAAAACGGCCCCTGAATGAGCTCCTGCCCCAGTAACACTGATTTTTCATTCAGGAAAGGGATGCTGAGAACTTGCCTCCAGTAAGTCCCATGTCATTGAAACTCTCATCCATCCAAGTTGCTGGAATAATTTTCCCAGCAAGATTATCTAGAAAGGAGCACAGATGAGAAGCATTTCCATGGAGTTCTGGGATCCCCTTCTGCCTTAGGGAACGGGGCACTGCCAGAGGGTCGGGTCAGGCGGTGGGAGGCAGATGTCAGGGGACAGGGTCAAAGCTGCAGAGGGGCCTGGGGAGCTCTGGGCTGGCTCTGGTCACTCTCCACACTCTTTGCAGGCCCTATTCAGCACCCCCGGAGAGGAAACTGGAGCGGCCCAGGCCCCATTGCAGCTCTCTCCCTCCCAGAGGAAACCCTCCCTACAGGCTGGGGAAAACCATCCCCAAGGCTCCCCGGGGAGAAGGGAGCGCTGTCCCGGGAAAGGGCAGCCAGGCCCCGGCTCACCTGCTCCCCGCGCTCGCCACGGAGCAGCCTGGGCAGCCCTGGCAGGCAGGGCCACTGCCAGCAGGAGCAGGAGCAAGAGGCGCAGAGCAAGGGCCATGGTGCCTTGCCCTGAGCCAGTGCCCAGCTCTTGCTGCCACCGCTGTCCTCACAACAAGGTCCCAATGTCAGCACCGCCGCTGCTGCCGCTGCAGTTGTGGTCAGGGCCTGACTGCTGGGTCCTTGTGGTGCTGTGCAACCACGGGGCTCTGGGGCCTCTGTGACCTCAGAGCCTGCTGTGACCTCAGCCTGATGTCACCTCAGAGCCTGCTGTGACCTCAGCCTGATGTCACCTCAGAGCCTGCTGTGGTCTGCTGGCCCCGGCCATACCCTCAGATTTTACCTCCATCTTTTTAATAGGCTGTTTGGCTGTAAATGTTTGGCTTCATCAATGGGCCATGGCCTGCCAAAACCTTTGTTTTTCCTGCTGACATTGCTCTGAGCCTGTGCCAAGGGGCAGCAAGGTGCCTGCAGGCCCAGCTCTGGCGGAAGCACGGAACGTCCTGGCCGTGTGCACCGTGCTGCCAGCTCAGCAGTGGGGCACAGCACAGGCTCATTGCTCCCACGGATGCAGCTGCCACCACAACACGTGTTCCTGACTCCCAGACGGGAATCAGAAGGGGCCTCTGTCAAGGAACGTGCTGTTTGCTTGTGATAAGGGCAAGTTTGGCCATCTATTTCTGCCAGGAAACTATTTGGAAGTGCTCACCTGAACCTTGACTGAGAGCTTCCAGGATCTGCCCTTCGGTTCCAATAAAGAGATGGAGATGTCCATCCACAGGCTGTGCCAGCCAACACAGCCCAGCAGGGCAGGAGAAGAGCCCGGGGCCAGCACAGCTCTTTGGGCAGTGGCTCCTTGGAGGGACCCGGGCTAAACCCATCCCCGAGCAACCACTGCCACCCCTGAGCCTCCCTGCCCTGTGACAGCTCCCCCAGCCCAAGGGGACGGACTGTCAAGAAGTCTACAGCCAGGAAAGAGATTGTCCCAGGAATTGTGTGCTGCTCTTCTTCTCGGGAATTGGTTCCAGAAACATCCCTCAGATTGCTGTAAATGCCCACACATGGTCTCATAAGCGCCTTTGCTTTTGAGTCTGCACTCAGAAATTTTGCAACAAATCCAACAATAAATTACAGGTTACCTCTGTGAATTGCTACACGACGGTTTCATTCATTTATTCCCTATTCTGTGAGGTTCCTGTATATAATAATGGTCTTGAGGATCTCTTATTTTGTTCAGTCTTTTCTTTTTTTCATACTTGTTGTGGTTTCACATTCGCCAAATTTCATTTATCAACTGGGATATAGAACTTTGGGAGAAAAAGGCAGAACACGCACAACTTAAAAGTAAAAATAGATAGATTTTATTACTATACACTAAAGGAAAAGAGAAAAAGTAAAAAATGAAATATTCAAACATCTTCCCCAAACTGCTCACTTTCCCACTCACCACAGAGCGAAAACTATGATTTTCAGTCAGTTGCCACCATTTCAACACGATCCTACATCACCTTGGGAGAGGAGCCTCTCTAGGGTTATGGAGAACACGCCACAAGAAAAGGTCTGGTGGCTCTCAAGGCCACAGATCTGCAACCGCCTGGAGTTTTTGCAGATTCTGTGCAGTCTCACCCATATAAGAGTTTTCCAAACTGTTGATGAGCTTCCACATGTTTGGGGTATTGTTTTAAGAATGCTTTTCAGGTACAAAACAGGGATTCTCTTCCATCTCTAAATTTGCCTCTATCTCAAAAGAAATAGAGACCTCCTTGTTCTTTCCCAGGAGCCAGGGACATATTCTAATCAAAATTCTCAATTAAAACCCAGGTATATCAATACACACAACCCTTTGGCCAGAACTTGCATTCCCCCAAGCAGCATTAGGATATTACCAAAAGAGTCCATTTCCCCCATAATTCACATCTAGAGAAGTTCGCTCAGAAACGTCCACTTCCTCCATCCCATCTTCCAATAGTCTTTCTCAGTTCTTTCACTGACTTTGTTTCAATGCTGTCTCTCTACATTTCAAATCACTGTCTTCCGTGGAGGAGGGAAAAGGGTTAAAGTCTTTGCCCAGAGTTTTTCTCTCCAGCGGACTCCTGAAACTTCAAGGCCACAGGTGACGGGAGGAGGAAGGGAGAGAGACAGAGCGCAAGCTCAGGAACGCTGATGGACGAAACCTCCTCCACCCCTGGTTAGATCTAAAGCCACTCAAACCTGGATCAGCTCCCTGGAGCTCTGGAGAAAAGTTCTTAAAAAGTCTCTCCTCCTTCGGACCAGAGGCTCTGGCAACCAAGGCCCAGAGCAGGGCCACCGTGGTCCTGGCGCAGGGCCAGACTGCTGGTCTGCACTCCTCCTCCTCCTCTCCCCACCGGAGGGGCCAGGAGGGGACAGAGGGGACACGGCCAGCCCTGGCCGCTGTCCCACAGGCAGGGCTGCCCTCGAGGGGGCCTGGCCCCGGGGGGCCCAGCCCAAACCCCGACTCACGAGATGGTGTTACCTCCTTGCCGGCCGAAAAGGAAAAGGGACAAGTCACTTGGGAACTTGTGATTTAAGATTGTTTCCAGAGACATAGAAACACTCCCATTCGTCAGCCAAGCTGTCAATCACAATCCATGCCAGAACTTCTTAGGAAAAAAACTTTTCAAATGCATGCTAAACCACCACAATACTGAAACAGGTGAAACAGCCTTTTTGTTTTCAGTTTTGACAGGTCTGGTTTTTTTCTTAGCCTGATGGTTTACTTATAAATCCACATGCAGACTTATTTTTATTTAGGTTCTTTTTGTTCCCCAAGAAAATATTTTGACAATGTGTTATTTACTTCTTAGTTAATGTTCCATATATGAACAATTTTGAGCCTGTTTTTATAGGAATATAAAGATCTCAGAAAGCTGGGTTTATCATTTGGATGACGTTCTCTCTCCTTGTTCCCAGCTTTTACTATGATCCTTTTTGAAACATTCCTGAGGGTAGGTAGAGTTATTTGGGAAATGCTTGGCTTCACCTGGCTAATGGATTATAATTCTAGTGCTATAAACACATATTGCTTCAAGCTTCACAGCCACAGTCCTGATTTGTTGCTCACTGCAGGGATGCTTGTCTGAATTAAAACAGTGTTTGTGAGGCAGCTGAAGAGCTTAGACCTCAGAGTTGAAAATTTCTGGGAGAAGGAAGAGGAAAAGAGGATAACACTTCTAGAACGTCAGAAGTGTTCTAGACTACATCTGTCGTCAAATGTCATTTACAGAAAAACTCTCTACAGTGCCAGACCCCAGGACAAATTACACAACACTGCCTAATAATGCATCAGCCTTAATTACAGTGAAAAGTAGGTCTTAATTACAGTCTGATTAGAACAAATCAAACACTGTGTGAATGGCAAGAAGAATTTGCTGGTGAACAGATGAGTATGTCCCACTCAATAATGAACAAAATTTTTCTTGGAAGAAAGAAGCCATGGAGCAATGCAGGGCAGAGAAGGCCTTGGGAGTGCTCTCCACCCCTTCATCCCCCAGCCAGTGAGATCAGCTGGGCGGGGACTGGTTCACAGCCCAGGACAGAGCTGCTGGGCAGGACGAGCTCCCTTCTGAAGAACACAGATCCCACTTCCCACACAGTTCCACCTTCCACCATTGCTCTGAGGTGACATCAGGCTGAGGTCACAGCAGGCTCTGAGGTGACATCAGGCTGAGGTCACAGCAGGCTCTGAGGTCACAGAGACCCCAGAGCCCCGTGGTTGCACAGCACCACAGGGACGCAGCAGTCAGTCCCTGACCACAACTGCTGCAGCAGCAGCGGCGGCGGAGGTGCTGGCATTCGGGACAGCAGTGTCAGGACAGAGGTGGCAGCAAGAGCTGGGCACTGGCTCAGGGCAAGGCACCATGGCCCTTGCTCTGCGCCTCTTGCTCCTGCTCCTGCTGGCAGTGGCCCTGGCTGCCAGGGCTGCCCAGGCTGCTCCGTGGCGAGCGCGGGGAGCAGGTGAGCCGGGGCCTGGCTGCCCTTTCCCGGGACAGCGCTCCCTTCTCCCCTGGGAGCCTTGGGGATGGTTTTCCCCAGCCTGTAGGGAGGGTTTCCTCTGGGAGGGAGAGAGCTCCAATGGGGCCTGGGCTGCTCCAGTTTCCTCTCCGGGGATGCTGAACAGGGCCTGCAAAGAGTGTGGAGAGTGACCAGAGCCAGCCCAGAGCTCCCCAGGCCCCTCTGCAGCTTTGACCCTGTCCCCTGACATCTGCCTCCCACCGCCTGACCCGACCCCCTGGCAGTGCCCCATTCCCTAAGGCAGAAGAGGATCCCAGAACTCCATGGAAATGCTTCTCATCTGTGCTCCTTTCTAGATAATCTTGCTGGGAAAATTATTCCAGCAACTTGGATGGATGAGAGATTCAATGACATGGGACTTACTGGAGGCAAGTTCTCAGCATCCCTTTCCTGAATGAAAAATCAGTGTTACTGGGGCAGGAGCTCATTCAGGGGCCATTTGCTTTCAGGATATGTCAGGGGTGATGGATTCTGGAAACCTTTCCCTGCTCCCTTCTGGAGCCCTGAGTGGTCCCACAGGATCACTGTCAGTGGCAGGAAGGAGCACTGAGCTGTCAATCCTCTTCCCGTGTGCAATGCCAGGGTGTCCTTCCGTGTGCTCTGTGCAGCCACGGAGAAGAGCAGAGAGGGAAGGGGCCGGGCCCCGGGCTGTGCCCCGGGGTTGTGCCTTGGGTGGCTCCTTTGGCAGCCCCAAGGAGCCTGACCTGCCACTGCCCGCTGCCCCTGCTGCCACTGCCAAGCCCTTGCCCTGCCTGGGGCTCAGATCAGAGCTGCTAGCAGCTCCAGGGAATCCTTTCTCCTCTCACTGTCCCTCAAGGGGCTCCTTCCATCCCAGTGTGGGGCCACTGCAAGCACGAGGTGCCCCTGTCCCTGCGCCTGAGCACAAAGCAGACATGAGGCAGTACCTGGGAGGGCACCAATCACCCAGGGGCCCTCACTGGCACTGCGGCCTGAAAAAGAAATGGAACTACTTTCCATTCAGGTCGTGCTAGGCAGAAGAACAAAGACATGGCAGACAAGAAATCCCTGGAGGCAGCCAAACGTCTGGACCAGATGCTGAGTGAACTGGAGAGACACCGTGGTGGGTTCATGTCCCTGAGTCTTCTCCAGACACTCCCAGCCGGGGCCTTGCTCTGCACCTCTGGACACGCCGTGCCCGGCACAGTGGGAAGGGATCCATGGCAGCCTGGCTGCCCCACTGCTGCTTTCACAGCCTGCAGGGCTGTTTCCCAGCCTGGCCTGGCTGCAGCTTCTCCCCAGGCTCTGCAGGAAGGCATTGGGCATCAGCAGACAGGGAGCCCAAAGTGCACCAGGGGCCAGGCACACGCTGGGATCCTTGCAGTTTCCGGGGCTCTGCGTACATCAGGTGTAGGGGCTGTTTGGAGGAGGGAGGGCCCAGCCCCAATAACCTGGCCGTTTCCCCAATCCTTATCCATGTCTTTGACAAGCATTGACTCCTGAAGATGCCCCCGCCCGGATGACAAATGGTTCCATCTGATCCAGCTGTGCCTTTTCCTTTCTCAAGAGATGCAGCAAAAGATCGCGCAGATGGCGGCACATTCTCTAGGAAGCAATGATGCCGTGCCAGCCCCAGGACATGAAGAGATGCCACACACAGACACAGACACAGACATGGACACAGTTACTGTGCCAGGCTCAGCCCTCGCTGGGGCTGTGTGGCAGCAGCTCTTTCCCAGCCCCTGCCCTTGCACTGCCCAGCAGCAGCCAAAGCTGCAGGCACCCGGGCTTGGAGGCCTCTGGAGCTTGTTGACAGCCCCTGGTAAAGGGCACTGGTGCCCCAAGGTCCCTCCTGCTGTGCCAAGGGGCAGCAAGGTGCCTTCAGGCCCAGCTCTGAGGGAAACACAGAACGTCCTGGCCGTGTGCACCGTGCTGCCAGCTCAGCAGTGGGGCACAGCACGGGCTCACGCTCCCCATTGCTTCCGCAGATATGCTTGGCAAGTCAGATATGGATGCCCAGAATCCACCGAGGCCCCAAAGAGTTCTCTGCCCCCAGGATGTGCGCAAGTCCTGCATGGTAGGCACAGTGGTAACACTGTTTACTGTGCCACTTTCCATGGTCTTGTGTTATGTCGGGTTCCGGTGGTGGAAGGAAAAGAAACGGTAAGTTGCAGTTGATCTCCATCCTCCAGCTCCTTTAAAGGTTGATGATTGTCAGGGAACACTCCCAGCAAGGCTGGTGTGGAGCTCTGGTGTGTCCAGGGTTGTCCAGATAACTCTGCTGAGGGTTCTGCTGCTGCCCAGTGCTCTAATTGGCGTCTTAATTGCTGGGCCTTGTCCTGGGGAGCCCGCTGGGGCTGCAGCCAGTGCTGGCTCCCACTGAGGCTGCCTGGCCAAGAGCAGCCCCAGGGGCAGCGGGCAGGGGCAGAGCAAGGTGGGGAGGAGAAAGAGCAGGGAGCAGATTGCCCTGGAAAGGCAGAGGCGCTTGGGGCCGCTCCTGGCCAGGGAGCTGCCCAGAGCCATCCCCGGCTGGCCGGGGCCCTGAGGGGCAGCTGTGCAGCTGGGCCAAGCTGTGCCAGCAGCTGCAGCCGTGCTGGGGAGCCTTGGCAGCTCTGGGTCCTGCTGTGCAGGAGGCTCCCTGTGTGCCAGCGCCAGCTGGGCCCTCACACACTCCTCTCTTCACAGGCACCTCCTTGAAGAAAAGCTGAAAGCTGGTGGTTGGTCCCGAGACCTGTACAGCCACAAGAGCTACAGCAGCAGCTCTGAGTCTGACCAGGTTATATTTACACCTCCAAACTTTGCGCTTCTCTGAGGCTACAGGACCAGCCTGCCATGCAAGGCCGAAGGTGAAACTCCGAGGAAAGGATTTGGACGCGCTCAGCTGACCCTTGACTGAGTGTTCCCAGGATCAGCCCTTCTGTTTCAATAAAGGGATAGAGTTGTTACACCAGTGTCCATGTGCTGACCCCAGCAAAGCCCAGAGGGCAGCAGCACTGCTGAGCTCCATGGCCAGGAGCAGCCGTGGATGCCCCACGGTGTGGGCAGGCAGGAGGCAGGCAGGGGCTGCCGGGAGCAGCGGCGGGGCCCCGAGGGGCTGGGGGAGCCCATGCTGAGTGTCCCTGGGCTGGGGGCACATTTCCTCCGGTGGCATCACCTGGCCATGGACCTAAGGAGGCACACAGGGCTCTTCTGGGGCCTCTGCTCATGTGTGCAGAAACCGCTCATGGGGCACAAAGGAATATTGATGGTCTCTCCTAAGGTGTGCAGGGATCCCTTGTGAGGTGCGCAGCAGGTTTCAACTTGAGGGGGTATTTTACTCTTCCCAGCACAATGAAAGGGATACGCCTGGCCATGATTTTGCAAAGCTGGGAGAAAGCCTCTTGCAACGTCTTGGGCCCAGGCTGTGGGCACAGTGGGCAGGCAGAGCCCATCCCTTGAGACCGGTGTAGGCTGCTTGGGCCAGGCTGGGCTGGGCCAGGTGAGGGCCCCGGCAGGGCAGGGCCACAGCTGTGCGCTCTGATGGGGCTGCCAAGCTCTGCCCTGGCCCTGTGCTGCAGCCAAACACACAGTTTCAGCCAGGGCCATTCACTGGGGCACACGAGGCACACCGGGCTATGACTGAGGCCATGGCTTCTCACACTGAAGGGAGGCTGCCTCTTCCTTTGGAAGGCACAGCTTAGATCCCAATTAAAAATCCCCACATTGTGAACCTGCTGGCAAGTGTTGAGAGGCAGAGTTCCAAGCCAAGGAAAAATTCCAAGGCCCGGAGATACACCACCACCGTAGGGTCACCCACGAAATGGCTGCACCGCCTTTTGAAACCTTGGTAACCCTGGCCCCTCCCACCGCCTGTCAGTCAAATCTTCTTCGCCGTTCAGTGGTGGAGGCTGCTGTCTTGCAATCTGATTGGAGGGCAGGTGTGCCATAGGAACAAGCCCGCCCTCCTCCCACAGGCCCCAGGCAGGGCTCGGGTACGGCCCGCCCGCCATGTCCTGACCACTGAGGCTGGCCCTTGGCGAGGGCGAGGGGGCTGTGGAGAGAACACGGCACGTCCAAACAACAAATCACAAACACTAAACATCAGTACAACTTCTTTTAGCAAACACATAACACACATCCTTTAACTGCCAGAGCCAACCATGGCGTTACCTATCTGTAACGTTCGTCCATCTTATAAAGCTCTTTAAAAAAATCAGTCTGGGCAAAAAATACATTTTTCTTTAGGCTGTTTCTCTTGGTTTTGTTTTTGTTTCCTTTTTGTTTTTGTGGAGGGTTTTGCTTGCTTGTAGGGGTTTTTTTCTTGTTTTCTTTTGTGTTTTGGTTTTTTTGGTTCTTTGCTTTGGTGCTCAGGTCTGAGGGAGGAAGGGGCAGATTTTCTGTTCAACTTTCCTGTGGGCGGGCTGGAAGCGAGAAAAGAAGAACAGCTTTTCACCAGCTGGTGCAGGAGCTCTAAAAGCAATTGTGATGTCCCTAAATGAGGGGCTGGGGGCACTCCTTACAGCCCGGATTGTCCGCACCTCGGACCCCTCTTTCCTACAGCCAGAGCCTTGGACCTCGGCATGATAGTGAAAAATCCCCCCAGCATCGCTCAGTTTGCAAAAATAAAGGCTTTGCGCTCATTAATATGAAAAGCTGTATGGGTGGCCGGCAGCTAATGTTCTTTTGTTGGCTGGACCCCAGTCAGTTCTCCCATCTAAATGACCGACCCAGGCCCGAGCTGCTCTTAAAGATGAGTTGGTCAAAGAGACTGAAGCTCTGTTGACTACGAATTCTTCAGGAAAACGAACACAGGAACTATGAGAATGCTGGTGACAGAAGCAGAGTGCCGAGTTGAATTGAGGCCACCGCACTGCCGCCTTCCCCCCACCCCCCACCCCCTTTTATTTTTAATTTATTTAATATTCTGAGTGCCTGTCCTTGCACGGAGCGGCCTCTCAGCAATGAGCTGCTGTGCCTCCTCACTGTGCCCCTTTGTGCTCTCTGCTCTGCTCTGCTCTGCTCTGGCTGGGGAACGTGTCCATCCTGCACTCTGTGTCTGTGTCCTGTCATTCCAATGCGCAGCCCTTTCCTGCTGCTTGGCATACAAATACTCCGATTATTTTATCGGATAACTTCCATCTTGCACTTCATGCCATTCAGTTGTCATTAATCCATGACATTAATCATTAATTGTCATTAAAATGCCGTCAGTCAGACTGTGTCGTATCACGAGTTTCTGCAAGACGTTTTCAAGCCTTCCAGCTGTAGTCCAAGGGAAGCTGTTTCTGTCTTGCATCACAAAATTGGCATGTTTTTTGCAAAGACAGCCCTCTACAAAGGACTTGTTGCGTAGCATTAACATCCATAATGTTGCGTAGCATTAACATCCAAAGGGCTGGTTTCAAAGACAGACAAAACACCCACGAGCAAACAGTAAACCAACCAAACAACATATTTAAAAAGTACTTTACTTTTAGCTCTCGCTTTTAATATTTTCCAAGCTGGCTTCCTTTTCCACTGCAGTGTTTTTCTTTGGACAGAAAGACACCCTTGCCAGATGATGTGACTTAACAAGGAAAACAGAACTTACACACAATGGATATATTAGAGCTAAACATGCAGAGTCTCATTATCGCAATCATCAGCATTTATTTTCTGTTTATTTTTATGTCAGATTGTTTTCAGAAGGGTGAGAACAGTATCTCAGATCCCCTGGCTATTGTTGCCATAGCCACTTACCACCTGTCCTTTCTTACTTGTCCTTTCTGTTGTTCCTCTGCCCATTGTTTCTCTTGGATCTCTGCCTCCTTCACCTGATTTTTATATTTTTCTGGATTTCTGAGGGGTTTTGTGGTGGTTTGGGTTTTTCTTGGTGGTTGTTTTTGTTTGCCTGTTTTGTTGGCTCACAATTTTTCTTTTGTTATTTGTTTTCTTTTATTTTTTTCCCCTACTTACCAGTAGGAATCAACTTGTGATTTGTGTTGTAAAGTTTTGAAGCACAGGTGTTGCACATAAAGATTGTTTTTGTTTTTTAAGTCATCTCAGAAACAGATGTGAAAAACGAGATTCACTTTTTTGTAAACTTTAAGAAATAGATTTAACAAAAGATAAGACAATTAGGAGATAAAAAGAAGAAACAAGATTATTTTAAATTATTTAATAGTACTTACACTCTTCTAATTCAGCCATGGGATAATTATGCCACAATTCACTATATCAAATAACGGGAAAAAGCACTGGAAAAGAAGATTTTGGTTTTTTTTAACAAAGTTTAAAAAAAGTGAAGGCATTTCATAAACAAAACCATGTAGTAAAACTACAGCAAATTAAACTCCTCTAGTAAATCAAACTTCTATAGCAAATTAAACTTTGATAATGGAAGCCTGCATCCCAGTCATGTGCAGTGCAGCCTCAGCTGCCCCTTTGAGCCCAGAGCTGCCAAGGGTCAGGGCTGGGATGAGTCTTCACCCAAAACTGGCCCCAAGACTGATTGGGAATCAATCCAGACCAGGGCTCACACAAAGAGCAAAGTCTCAAGGCCAAGGCCAAAGCTTCATCAGGTTGGATTTGTTTTTCCCCTGGATTGCAGCAACTTTGCTCATCCTGTAACATCACTGTTACCACAAAACTTTACATGAGCTACTAAATAATGACTTTCCTATCCTGAAATGCATTACCCAAATACTGTTGTGGACTTGTTTTGTCTCTGCCCGCTGGCCCTGGGGCTGCTCTTGGCCAGGCAGCCTCAGTGGGAGCCAGCACTGGCTGCAGCCCCAGCGGGCTCCCCAGGACAAGGCCCAGCAATTAAGAGGCCAATTAGAGCACTGGGCAGCAGCAGAACCCTCAGCAGAGTTATTTGGACAACCCTGGACTCACCACAACTCCACAGCAGCATGAATACCAGTCAGGCTACCAATGCTATGAGCAGAGTTTTCTTTAAAATAAATTCAACAACTTACCGTCTGATCTCATACAGCTTCCGAAGGCCAAAATAGCAGCCTACCAGGACAATTGGTGCAGTGACTACTGTCACCACTGTGCCTATCATGCAGGACCTGCGCACATCCTGGGGGCAGACAATTTTTGGGAGGCGCATTGGATCCTGGTCATCTGCTCCTGTTTCACTGATAACATCTGTGGGAGCAATGGGGAGCGTGAGCCCGTGCTGTGCCTCACTGCTGAGCTGGCAGCACGGTGCACACGGCCAGGACGTTCCGTGCTTCCCCCAGAGCTGGGCCTGCAGCCACCTTGGTGCCCCTTGGCACAGGCTGTGCCAGCCAACACAGCCCAGCAGGGCGGGAGGAGAGCGCGGGGCCAGCGCAGCTCTTTGGGCAGTGGCTCCTTGGAGGGACCCGGGCGAAACCCATCCCTGAGCAGCCACTGCCACCCCTGAGCCTCCCTGCCCTGTGACAGCTCCCCCAGCCCAAGGGGACATAGCCAGGCCATGACAGGACACACTGGAGCCCTGCTCTGCCCGTCTTCCCTTTCCCCACCATGGGCACCCCTTGCAGCTGCTCCCAGGTTTGGTGCTGTGTCTTTCACAGGGGGAGCCCAGCAGGGCTGCTCAGCCTGGCACAGCAATCACCTTCTGTGGCACTGTCTGGCTCCTCCATTTGTGCGCTGGAGGTTGCAACAGAGGCATTGTTTCCTTCAGGAACTGCTGCCTTCAGCAAAGCTTTCTGGTCCATCTCTGGAGAAAGAGAAGGGGCACAGCTGGATCAGTTGGAAACATATCCTATTAGGGAGGGGGCATCTTCAGGAAATAATACTTGTCAAAGACAAGCATGAGGATCAGGAAAAGGCCAAGACTTGGGGCTGCCACAAGGCCCTCCCTCCTCCAAACAGCCCCTACACCTGATGTACCCAGAGCCCAGGAAATCACAGGGATCTCAGCGTGTGCCTGGCCCCTGGTGCACTTTGGGCTGCCTGTCTGCTGATGCCCAATGCCTTCCTGCAGGGCCTGGGGAGAAGCTGCAGCCAGGGCAGGCTGGGAAACAGCCCTGCAGGCTGTGAAAGCAGCAGTGGGGCAGCCAGGCTGCCATGGATCCCTTCCCGCTGGGCCGGGCAGAGCGTGTCCAGAGGTGCAGAGCAAGGCCCCGGCGGGGAGTGTCAGGAGAAGACTCAGGGACATGAACCCACCACGGTGTCTCTCCACTTCACTCAGCATCTGGCCCAGACGTTTGGCTGCCTCCAGGGATTTCTTGTCTGCCATGTCTTCGTTGTTATGTCTAGGAAGACCTGAATGGAAAGTAGTTCCATTTCTTCTTCAGGCCGCAGTGCCAGTGAGGGCCCCTGGGTGACTGGTGCCCTCCCAGGCACTGCCTCATGTCTGCTTTCTGCTCAGAATCAGGGACAGGGGCACCTCGTGCTTGCAGTGGCCCCACACTGGGATGGAAGGAGCCCCTTGAGGGACAGTGAGAGGAGAAAGGACTCCCTGGAGCTGCCAGTAGCTCTGATCTGAGCCCCAGGCAGGGCCAGGGCTTGGCAGTGGCAGCAGGGGCAGCGGGCAGCGGCAGGTCAGGCTCCTTGGGGCTGCCAAAGGAGCCACCCAAGGCACAGCCCTGGGGCACAGCCCTGGGCCCGGCCCCTTCCCTCTCTGCTCTTCTCCGTGGCTGCACAGAGCACATGGAAGGACACCCTGGCATTGCACACGGGAAGAGGATTGACAGCTCAATGCTCCTTCCTGCCACTGACAGTGATCCTGTGGGACCACTCAGGGCTCCAGAAGGGAGCAGGAAACGGTTTCCAGAATCCATCACCCCTGAGATGTCCTTAAGGAAAATGGCCCCTGAATGAGCTCCTGCCCCAGTAACACTGATTTTTCATTCAGGAAAGGGATGCTGAGAACTTGCCTCCAGTAAGTCCCATGTGATTGAATCTCTCATCCATCCAAGTTGCTGGAATAATTTTCCCAGCAAGATTATCTAGAAAGGAGCACAGATGAGAAGCATCTTGGCAGCTCTGGGCCCTGCTGTGCAGGAGGCTCCCTGTGTGCCAGCGCCAGCCGGGCCCTCACACACTGCTCTCTCCACAGCCGCCCTGCTGCAGCTCCAGCATCCCGGCCCAGGCGGCGTGACTCTCCCTCACCTCCAGAGAGCTCTGAGAACGACTGGTTCGACAGTCCTGGTACATGGCCTCAGCAGCAGCAGTTGCCCAAGAGGGCAGAGCTGTCCGTTCCTCCGCCACGGTCCCCCAGCCCTTCTGCCAAGCGCAAGGCCCCCGAGATCCCCCCACCTCCTCCCCTCCCGAACCCCCCACCCTGGTCCAGCTAGGACTGGGACTGGGCCAGCCACAGCAGGGCTTGGGCCACCAACAGCTTGGGGCCCTTCATAGCATTGCATGTTTTACCCTGCCTATCAGGGGAAAAATAATAAAAAAAATCTTCAGTTTAGACTTCATTATTTCTGTGGTCGGGCCGCTCAAATTTTTGAGCTATTCATTCTCCATGGTATTTCTCCCCATTTCCTTGGTATCTATAAAAATTCATCTGGACGTGAAAATCAGCAGAATTACCGAGATTGACCTGAAAGCGCAGAGGAGAATCTAGCACAAAATATTCTCCCTGTGTACTGTACAATAAACAAGGAATATGCAGAGGAAAATGCAGAGGCAGTTGAGGTTCGTGGAACTCCCAGAATACTGACCCTGCAGAGAAGGCAAACAGCTCTGGCAGTGGCTGAGGGACTTCTCCTCCCAGACTCCTCTGAAAGTCTGTCACTTCAGGAGGGGAAAGTTTTAAACCTTTGCCTTACCTCCCTCCTGTGCTAAAATGTAAGGCTCCTCCTGAGAAAATACTGAGCTACAAACAATTCTCCATTCCTCAACTAAGCTACTCGAGTGCTCGACTTATCTTAAAGAACAAAACCAAATGTGGTCAGCAATTTCCCATCGAAGTCTGTTTGCAAAGCAACCCCACCACATGTGAGCAAATATATATTAGCATCAGTTCACTCAAAAGAAACTCAGCCCCGTATTAAGCAGCGCTTTAAATGAACTTGAATTCTCTTTTCCTCACGTATCAGCTGGGCCGGTTTGCTCCTTTTTTGTCCTCCAGAGAATCTGAGAGCGATTTGCTCTTGTCAGGAGTCCTTGGATGGCCCCCAGACCTGGCTCCTCACCACGCCTTGCCTGGGCTGTTAATGCAGCCTGTTAGCACCACCTGACTTTGCCGCCCTGTTCTGACCTTGGGCACGGCTGGTGCCACGGTCCCCTCCCGGCTCGTGGCGTGTGCAGGAGCCCTGCTCGTGCTGCTGCCTGCGTTCAACAGCGCCGGTCCTGCCCCTCAGCCACAGAGAGACTAAAATCACTGCTTTGGGCAGCTCGTTTGAACGAGTTTAACACTTACTCATCTCTATCGCAAACCTCTTAAAACCCACATACCAACACCATAAAGTCCACTCTTCTACAGAGGTGAGGAAGCCCGAGCGAACAGAAGGTCGGCTTTCAGGCAACGTTGGGTTTTTAATTTAGTGGAAGCACTCGTTCACAAGCCTTAGTGATCAAACTGGACCGTGTCTTGCTCGTGTCAAGAGTCAGCACTCAGCAAGCCTGTGTCCTGAAGCATGATCAAGCCAAAAAAGAGAACACCTCCAGTCCTCAGATGGCCAGTGCTAAAGCGTGAAGTATTTCTCTCGTGCCGCAACGGTATTTCACAGCCATCATTATTAAGAGGCCACAGAGTTTGAGAATCTCCGGTCGTGGGTTATTAAAGAGGAACTGGGGACAAATTAGCGAAGAAATCTGGCTCGGGGCCCAGGCTCGGCAGACAAACGGAGCGGGGCCGGCACCCGGCCGCTCCGCCGCAGTCCCTTTTCCTGCCGGACAAAGGCGGCGGCGGCTCGGCGGCGGGGCGAGCCGGGGCGCTCCGGGAGCGGCGCTGGGGCGGCCCCGCCCCGCCCGTCCCGCCCCGCCGCGGGCCGGGGCCGAGCGCTGCGCCGGGCGGGGATCGGGATGCTCGGGCAGCTCCGCGGGCCGGGCGGGCGCGATGGAGCCGCCTGAAGGCTGGGACCCCTACGGGCGGCCGGCCCGGCGCACTCAGTGGCTGGTCAGCGCCCTCGCCTACCACTACGGGCTGGACCGCGGCGCGGAGAACGAGATCGTCGTGCTGGCCACCGGCCTGGACCAGTACCTGCAGGAGATCTTCCACCACCTGGACTGCGCCGGGGCGGGCCGCATCCCCGGCGAGGATTTCCGCACGCTGTGCCAGGTGCTGGGGCTGGAGGAGGCGGCGGAGCCCGAGGAGTGCGCGGGGCTGTGGGACGGGCTCTCGGCCGAGCTCACCTTCCGCCAGTTCCACGCTCGGCTCTGCGGCCACTTCAGCACCCGAGCGGGGCCGCGGCTGCCGCTGGGCCGGGAGAGCGAGCACATCGAGACCCAGATCCGCCTGCGGAGCCCCCGGCGCCGCCGCCGCGCCCGCCCCGCCGAGCGCCGAGCCGCGGGCAGCGCCGAGCGCCGGCCGCCGGGGCCCTGCTCCCCGGAGTGCTACGAGGAGATCGTGGCGCTGGAGCGGGCCGAGGACCGCATCGCCAAGCTGGAGGAGGAGAACGGCAGCCTGCGGGAGCTGGTGGAGGACATGCGGGCCGCCCTGCAGAGCAGCGATGCGCGGTGCCTGGCGCTGCAGGTGAGTCCTGCGCCGGGCTCCCGGGGGCCCCGAGTGCTTCAGGAGAGATGCTGCTCTCGGAAAGTCAGTGTTTATAACCCCTCCAGCTCCAGACTGACACCGAAGGTGCTCGTTCATCCTCGGCATTAACTTTCTAGCAAAGTTTCGGTACAGGGAGGATTTAAGGAGAACTCATGTTTGGCACCAGAGTGCCATTAAATACGCATATTGTGATGAGCACTCCGTTAAAAAGTGTAGGGGAGTTCGGCTTAAGAAACCCACGTGTACAATGCTGCTACTTCTATTGCAGGTGCAGTCAGGATGTGCCGATACCACATATGCTGGCTATGCACCACTGCAGAATTTTTTCTGAAGTAAGAAAGAACTTTTGGATTCCTACTTGGACAAGCACATGCAGTGCCTCGGTCATAAGTGCCTCAGAAAACTTAGAAGTCTGTTTTCTTCAGAGTGTGGTTACAAGAGTTCAGGGTTGGAGCCAGTGCTGCAGCAGGCTGATGAAGAGTCTGGGGCTCCTGTGCAGAGCCCCATGAATTCAGGGCTGGTTTCTGCTGGTTCTGCTGTACTGGCTCGAGTGAACCACATGCACACTTAACAGCAGTTTAATTACTCTGGCATGAAATAGTGTGGAGCAGGCAGAGCAGTGAAGGGCAGCATGGGGACCAATTGTTCTGGCAGGTCTGACCAGCTCTGATTTGATCCTAACACAGCACTCACAGAGCTCTGCTCCACCTGGGACACTTCCACCTGCAGTAGATGACTGTTCCTCTTGACAATGTCAAGCAAGGCAGTTCAAAGACACTTCTCCCATTTTCATCTAAAAAAAGGGAAAGGAAATCAGCAGCAAACATGAACTCACCACTCAGATGTCCCAGGAGGAGTCAAAACGGCAGAGAGCTCCAGAACACCCCCAGCTGCTCCCTGCTCTCTTCTGAACACAACTTCATTGGAAATACCTTTTTCAGCACACTACTTGACTCCTGAGTACAGACCATAGTAATGACATTAAAGCTGTACAAAACTGTGAGCAGTAACGTAATAGTGAGTAGTTTGAAAATTAAATGCATAGCTAGGTATTAAAAACTACTTTCCTGAGATTGTTTCCATTTCTCTCTATTTGGCAATGGTCAAGGAGCTTTAGTTGCTGATCAACTATATGTGATTGAAAGAAAGAAAGAAAGAAAGAAAGAAAGAAAGCAAGCCACCAGAATTAAGCCACTTTCAGTCTTAATTAAAACACTTCAATTTCTCCCTGCTTTGTGCTCCTGCTCATTACAGGTGGGACTGAGGAAGAGCCACGCCAGCCATAAAGAAGAAGGATTCTGCTTTGTAGGGAGTAAGAGACCATTAACACCCAACCACTCCCAGGCCGAGTGCCTCCAAAGTGTCCTGAAGGAAATGGAGCTCATCAGGAGCTCCAGGGACGGGCAGATTGAGGAAGCCATCAGGTTCAATCGGGAGCTGGAGAAGGAGCTGAAGAGCTCTCAGGAAGCTCTGGTCAGCCTGGAAGATTGCAACCGGCACCTGAAGAGGGAGCAGGCAGAGATGAGGAGGAAGGTGGAAGAGGCCAGACACGCTGTCCTCAACAGTCTTGGCAAAGTGAAGGAGCTGGAAGTGGGAGCCAACAAGGTGCCACATCTGCAAACATACATTCAGCAGCTGGAATCACAACTGCAGCACTACAGGTAGGTTGGAGTCTGTCAAAAAGTGCCTATAAAATCAGTGTTGGGACGCAAGTGAGTTTGTAGCTTATTGAATGTCTCTGAAACACCTTGTAAAATCTGGCCAGAGGGAGATTAGAAGCTGCTTATCCCTTTTCTTGGTAAGGGTCTGCAGGAGATCTTGGCCCTCACTCCAGGCCAAAGTGAGGATGCTGATCTACAGAGAGCTGAAGTTACTCCTCAGACACACAACAACAGAATTCAACACAGAAATGCTTCAAGAAAGCTCCAAAACAAATTCCAGGGTGTCCTTCAGAAACCATTTCCAACACACTTATTTTTTTGCCTGCATTTCCTGGTCGTTAGGTCCCATCCCAAGCCAGCTGTAATCAGATGGCTGACACTCCATTTCACACAAAATGAAACTCTTCAGCATGTTCTAGGAATTGGGGGAAAGCACACAAGGACAGCTTCTGGCCAGTGGGTTTAGACTTGCTGGGACTTCATTGCTTCTTCACTGACAGAAGTGGTGATAGAAGAGAGAAGCTGAAAAGTTCCTAAACCCACAAAACCAGATAGAAGGAATCTCAAACAAAAAACATTACCCGACTAAGCCCCATTTTTGTAATAGCATAAACAAATCTTTCCAGAAGTCACAAATTTAGTAGTGGACTGCTTTTGTTGCTTTTTATTTCAGACGAACCTTGGACTCACTGCTGGTTATTAAGTGTTAGGCATTTTTGCCCAAGTTTCAGATTGACCTATGGAATAAAATCCAGTTTATATTTTCACTGACCCAAAGCACAACCAGTATTTATAGATGTATTTATACTTACACTACTAAATCTAGTATTTTAATAAATTGCATCTTCTGAAGTCCTTGCCTCTTCCTAAACCCCCACTTCCTCTGTTTGCTTATAAGAAGAATTCATAGTGAGTTATTTGTGGCATCATAGCCATTGTACTGTTTTATGAAGCGAAGAAATTCTAAAAATAACCATTTTATCCAGGGTCTTTCTGTCAATATTGTTTGTGTTAATACTTGTGTGGTTGCAGAAGATCAAAGAAAATAAAAGCATTTATTTAAACATCCATAGGGTTTAAAAAGTGCTGCGAGGGCACGTAATGGTCAAGATGATGGTCAGGGGTCTCTGGATGAATGATACAACTCCTGGTGCTCAAAGGGATCACACAACTCGTCAGGTCTGTCTGGTTCCCCCTGCAATGAGCACCAAAGATTTAAAATGAGTTTTTGTCCTATGGAACTGCTTTTCCAAAGTACGATGAAGGATAAAAAAGATCACCTGGAAACAGGTTAGAGGCAATAAGGAATGTCCACTGGCCTTGCAGAGCAGGAACATTCATGGCTTACATCAAAACAAAGAGTGTGAGTTTAGAAATGTAAATTATACATTACTTGTAAGATAATCTTCATTTGTCACACTTAATTTTAAATTGCATGCTGATTTAAAGTGAGCGTCAAGCTCAGGAATGGTGCTGGACTGACCATTTGGGAACTACACCCCTTTTTTATCCCTGTGGCACATTTCACAGTGGCCCAGGCCAGCTTGCACCCTTGGAGATTCTCTGTTGGCCATAAAGCAGCTCCACCTCCCCACCCAGGTAAAACAGCTCTGGGTGTAAACAGTTTAACTTAGAGATGCCTCATGATAATTGTGACTTGCATGCCTGTGGTCATATTCCACAGCACATGGAATCCCATCCCTCCTCCTGTTCCCAGAGTGGCACAGAGGTGCCCAAAGTGGCAGAAAATGGTGAATAAGCAGTGCAGGGTTATGTGTTAGGGTGGGGAAAGGGTTCAGAAGCACTTCTGCCCCACAGGGTTCTGACTGTCACTTGCCAAGAGTGTCACTTGTCCTGTTGGTTAAGTCAGGCTGGGTTTCAGTTGCTGTTACTGTACTCTGGTTAAGTCAGGCTGTGTTTCAGTCACCACTCCAGTGAGCAGTTTTCTCCCTTGTCAGGTGCAAACTCACACAGAGTTTGTGAGCAGGGTCTGGATTTGGCAAGGACTAATGCTGCAAGGTAGTGCTGGAGGGGAATGGGAGCGATTTGAGTGTTCTGCAGAAAGCATTGACCATTGTAGATATCTCTCCTGAGAATTCAGCTTAACTGCCTTGGTGAGCCACAGGTTTCCTCCAGCTAAAGTCAGATTTCTTCCAGGGAGGATCATAGTCAAGAATGAGTCCAATCTATGAGATTTACACACCGTTTATAGTTTTGCATTTATGAAGGAAACTATTGTCCAAAGTTTAAAAGCTCTTTTAGGATCTACATCTCTCTTCTAGACCTTCACCTGAGACTTACTAGTTATGACTTAGATCTGAAATCCCAACCATGACCTTCAATTATAATCCCTAATGAAGGAAACAACAGTTTGCATTGAGTCAAGAAAGTGTTTAAGCACCTGAAAGCAATTAAACGTTGTCCTAAATTGGAGTGTGTAAGTATAATCGCCTCTTCCAGATCTAATACTCCAGATTGATATTCCTGTAAATCTGTATGACTTAAACATGAACTTTTTCTGAGTGCACAGATTCCTGTGCCAGGGTTTGAAATGTCCCTGTCACATCGGTAGGTTCCTAAACCAACCTAGTTGATCAAACAGTTCCTAGTTCTTGTCTTCAGGTGCACATCCTAATCTTCCTACTCTGATCAACGTTTCAGGTTTCTGTCTGGTCTGTCTTTCAGCTTTTATTTTTTAATCCCTGTCAAGTTAGTAAGTTTGGCTCAGATACTTCAAAGGTAAATTTCAAAAAATTCCTTACTGAAAAGCTTGAGCTCAGTTCATTTCAGAGGAAGAAGACATCACAAGAAATGGTATATTTATCATGGATATTCTATAAAAAGTGTGTCATTCCTAGTGCCTGATTACAGGGGAGTTTAGGAAGTCAGGTAAATCCCCTTTTTATGCAGTGCCCAGGGTGTTATTCCCAGAGGACAAATCATTAACCACTATTCCCTAAACTCCCTTTTTTCCCCCCACTATTTTTGCTCCAGCACAAGGTGACACTATCCATGTATTCTAATATAATCCTATGATTTCTAGGTATTTATAAATATATTCCAAGTTTTATAAATACACGTATAAATACAAAAATATTTTATATTTATAAAAGAGAATAATACACTAAAATGTTACTACAGTAAAAACTTCACATCTACTGCTTCTTTTTATCCATTAAACCATTTGCCCTGTCAGAAAACAAAATTGGATTGTTTTGACATGAATTGTTCTTGCCAAATATGAGTTGGCTCTGTTTTCTATTCTGCATTGGAGGTGGCTTAGAAATTGATGACTTGATAAAGTGTCCATATTCTTTTTCTGTTTAATAGTATTGGAGGGAATAGAACAATTTAACAAGCCATTCTTTTGATCCCAGTGCAACGAATAAAAAGAAAGGTCATTTAGAATTGAAATGAACTTCAAAGATGTTCACAGAGGGTTTATGTTGCTGCATTAGTCAGCAGCACAGTAATTACATAGGTCAGTGAAGGAGGTCATAAAATACCAAAAATGCTTCCCATATGCATGGTCTGTCTCCCAAATTACTTAATTATCCATCAGCATTTCTATGTGTTAATGAGTGGGAATCCTTTTGGCATGGAATGCAGAGAGGTTTGTTTCAGCCCCTCATATTCTCCTGTACATATGAAGACTGAGGCCTCTAGCATCATTTCCTCCGTTTATTTGTTTCATCAGTGTCCATTTGTCTCAAAAGTTGTGCTTGAGGATATCTTATACTGGAAGCAGTTCAGGTATTTTTTCTCTTTCAGGAGACAGTGCCCTGATCTTTTCAATAATTTCTCCGGTTGTCACTCACTCTGTAAAATAGAACAAGATGGACCAAACAGACCCAAATCAATAAGCCAAGAACAGGAGGGAAATATGGAAATATTCCTAATGGGTACAGGATCATTTCCATTAAGCAAAGAAAAAAACAGCCCTAGAAAGGAAACACTAATACACAATAGAAGGTGTCTATAGTAGGTTATTTCCAGTCAGAATGAGAATGGTTTGCATTTAGGCACCCTAGAACTGTTCCTCTACTTTAAAAAATTAGGCAATCAAGAAATCTGGGCAGGTTTAGCTTGACTGCTGTCATCAATAGCAGCTCCCTGCTGTTGTGAGGTGAGGGGCATCTTGGCGATTTGTTCTTGGTGGCACAAAATCTGAGAGGAGGCTGTGGCTGTGCTGGACAGACCTTCAGGTGACAAAGACATCGTTGGACAGGAGCAGGGACTGATGGCACTCGGGGAACAGAGCTCAGAGAGTCAAATGAAATGTTAAATTTGCAGAGCCTCATCTGTGAAAACACTCAGATTCTTCTGGATGAACTGTTGTAATCTGATTTGATTTTCTAACTCTGCCTGGAGCTGATATTGTTTTCTGCTAAAGACTGTAAGAAGTTTTGTATTCCAGAGAAGTCTGCCGAAAAACTACAGAGGTGTAAGTTTTGGAAGAAGTTAGCTGTAGCAGGCGAATATTATTATTAGATTCCCATCGTACAAAGCTTAGACTACTTGTGGGTCTCAAGTCATAGAAGAGACATAAGCTCAGTAAGCAAATCAGATTTCTCTCATTGGGAACACTTGAAAGGAGCATTTTGATTTCACAAGAAGGGATAATGCAAGGTATTGTTATTTATGGTAGAGAGAACCATACAGAGCAATTGAAATAGATTCATTTGGCAGTGTAGAGAATGTATAGCACCTCTTTCTGTGGAAGGGCTACTTTTACTTCAAATGCAAGGGTCTGTCAATGCTTCCCATCATCATCATCATCATCATGACAATAATAATAATAATAGTAATAGCAAACCTCTGACTTCAAATCCAAAATTGCAAGTTCATCCATCCCCAAGGAACTGCAACATTCATCCCCAGTGCGCTGTGACACTGGAAGTGCAGCCACTTCCCTGCCTTTTTCCCTGCTGGGATCTTGTTCACAGCGTTTATTCTTGGGAGGCTTTCCCTGGCTTCTGCCTAAATCCTCCAGGGATGCTGAACAGGTCCTGCAAAGAGTGTGGAGAGTGACCAGAGCCAGCCCACAGCTCCCCAGGCCCCTCTGCAGCTTTGGCCCTGTCCCATGACATCTGCCTCCCACAGCCTGACCCGAGCCCCTGGCAGTGCCCCATTCCCTAAGGCAGTAGGGGATCCCAGTACTCCATGGAAATGCTTCTGACCTGTGCTCGCTTCTAGATCAGGGTGCTAGGAATGCTTCTCCAGCAGCTTGGCATCATGAAGATTTGCAGGCTCTGAAGCCTCCTGCACCTATGTTGTGAATGTTCCTAAAGAAATGATCATTGACGACCTGGCAGGAAGCAGGTGACAGAAGCTTCTGTAGCTCTTGAGTTACAGGTGTGTCTGCAGGGAGGACTTTTCCAGCTCCTTTGCTGGTTGCTGCAGGTGAGACGAGCTCCCATCACAAGAGTGAGTCACGTGTCCCTACTGATCCCAAAGGCCCTGGTTTTGTGGGATCCATTCATCTGAAATGGAAATACTTTCTGTTAAGGTCGTCCAGGATGGAGAAATAAACCTGCAAGAGGCAGTAAGTCCTCAGAGGCATCCAAATACATGAACAACAGGCTGATTGATTAAGAGAGACAGCGTCGTGGGTGCTTGTCCCTGAGCCTTCTCCTGACACTCCCAGCCGGGGCCTTGCTCTGCACCTCTGGACACGCTCTGCCCGGCCCAGCGGGAAGGGATCCATGGCAGCCTGGCTGCCCCACTGCTGCTTTCACAGCCTGCAGGGCTGTTTCCCAGCCTGGCCTGGCTGCAGCTTCTCCCCAGGCTCTGCAGGAAGGCATTGGGCATCAGCAGACAGGGAGCCCAAAGTGCACCAGGGGCCAGGCACAGCCTGAGATCCCTGCAGTTTCCAGGGCTCTGGGTAGATCAGGTGTAGGGGCTGTTTGGAGGAGGGAGGGCCCTGGAGTAGCTCCAAAACCCTGGGCATTTTCCTTGTCCCTATCCATGTCTTTGACACTTGTTACCTGGAGTAGACTGGTACAGCGCAGAGTAATGATGTCATGCAGGCTCAGGGGCTCAGGTACTGTCCAGTGCCAAGGGACAGCAAGGTGCCTGCAGGCCCAGCTCTGGGGGAAACACGGAGCGTCCTGGCCGTGTGCACCGTGCTGCCAGCTCCGCAGTGGGGCACAGCACGGGCTCACACTCCCCATTGCTCCCACAGATGCAGCCGCCACCACAACAAATGCTGACAGTATCTGGAAAAGCATGAGAAGTGTTTTCTGCTGGGGACCACATTGTTGAAATTAATGGCCATTGTGGTCATTGGGGGACTTCTCCTCAGGACGTGCTATGGTGGAATCTGGTATTTCTGGAAGAAAGAATGGTGAGTGCTTTGCTGAGCTCTGCCTCAAACAGCTTCCATTAAAGGCTGCTGATCGTCAGGGAACCTTCCTAGTGAGGCTGCTGTGGAGTTGTGGTGAGTCCAGGGTTGTCCAAATAACTCTGCTGAG
Organism: Sylvia atricapilla; assembly: GCF_009819655.1. Taxonomy (NCBI): domain Eukaryota; kingdom Metazoa; phylum Chordata; class Aves; order Passeriformes; family Sylviidae; genus Sylvia; species Sylvia atricapilla. The sequence continues at coordinate 136,486 of NW_027077158.1, read as the reverse complement.
GGTTCTGCTGCTGCCCAGTGCTCTAATTGGCCTCTTAATTGCTGGGCCTTGTCCTGGGGAGCCCGCTGGGGCTGCAGCCAGTGCTGGCTCCCACTTAGGCTGCCTGGCCAAGAGCAGCCCCAGGGGCAGCGGGCAGGGGCACAGCAAGGTGGGGAGGAGAAAGAGCAGGGAGCAGATTGCCCTGGAAAGGCAGAGGCGCTTGGGGCCGCTCCCGGCCAGGGAGCTGCCCAGAGCCATCCCCGGCTGGCCGGGGCCCTGAGGGGCAGCTGTGCAGCTGGGCCAAGCTGTGCCAGCAGCTGCAGCCGTGCTGGGGAGCCTTGGCAGCTCTGGGCCCTGCTGTGCAGGAGGCTCCCTGTGTGCCAGCGCCAGCTGGGCCCTCACACACTCCTCTCTCCATAGCTGCTCCCGTGCACCTTCAGAAGCCCCGGTAAACAACTCAGGCAGGGAGAAATACACTTGCCATCCCAACTCTTCACGTCTGTCCCCATCTGCCCTGGTGTGGATGCAGCGCTGTGTTGCACCCTACCCGACCCCCGCACCTCCAAAACGAGAGCCTCTTCCCCAGAGCCCCCTGGCTTTGCTCCCCTGACAGGACAGAAGGTGGGCAGCCCCTGTCTGCCTGGGCAGGGGTTGGCCCATGTTTTTTGTTCAAATAAAGAAATGGAGATGTCACAGCTGTGTCTGGGTGTTTACTACCAGCAAAGCCCAGAGGGCAGCCGCACTGCTGAGCTCCATGGCCGGGAGCAGCCGTGGATGCCCCACGGTGTGGGCAGGCAGGAGGCAGGCAGGGGCTGCTGTGAGCAGCGGCGGGGCCCCGAGGGGCTGGGGGAGCCCATGCTGAGCGTCCCTGGGCTGGGGGCGCATTTCCTCCGGTGGCATCACCTGGCCATGGACCTTAGGAGGCACACAGGGCTCTTCTGGGGCCTCTGCTAAGGTGTGCAGGAACCCCTCATGAGGCACAAAGGAATATTGATGGTCTCTCCTAAGGTGTGCAGGGATCCCCTGTGAGGTGCGCAGCAGATTTCAACTTGAGGGTGTTATAAATGACTATTATAAAGTTGGCTTTTCGCAAGATGTGTGCTATACGATTAATAACTTTGTGGTAAGGATATAAGTTTTTATTTCTGCTGTTAGTAAAGAAAATTAGGCATAGTGGTAGTAGTGATATAGTATGCTTGTATCCTAGTCTGTTTGGCCGGAATATCATCCAATGAACATATAAAGAAGACTCTTCTATTGATACACCAGCTATCAGCATCTGCCATCTGAAGAAAGCACGGACCAAAGCCCAAACTGGAGGTGATAATGAAGACGCAGCCAAGAAACACGCAGCTCTAAAAAGGTGGACCCAAGGAGGGGCCATGCAAAACAGTCCCTGGAATATGGAAACTAGTTTATGGAAAAATATGAATATTCAACAAACTGATACAAAAAAAGGGGTATTTAAAGGAAGCATATGAAATAGCAATTTGTGGACTTGGCTAAATGCCAAGTCACCCGGCCGGCCGTACTTTGCTTTTTTTTCTTAATCTCCTAATTGTCTTATCTGTTATTAAGCCTATTTCTTAAAATCTACCAAAAAGGTGAATCTCGTTTTTCACAATTTGGTGACTCATCCGGGATGTACCTCATTCCTAAAACCCCAAGAAATTCAGAGCAATGGAGGCGCCTCGCCTGATTTTTGGTGGCCCAAAACTTTGTATTTTTCCTGGTGAGAATTGGGGATTGCAGGTAAGCACCCAAAGAGATAAGCAAGGAGACGGAAAAACAAGCAAAGTAAAGAAAAGGGAAAAAGCTCCCTGAAACTGCAGTATTTTTGCTCTGTAAAAAACCTCGTGCACGAAGAACCTAAGGAAGAAAATAGATGGTAAGTATTTCTTAGGGGAGCGGGATAGGGGGTCTGTGTGGTGTGTGTGTGAGACACTGGCTGGGCAGCCCAGACTGGTGAAACGAGTGTGGTGGCTTCTCATGCTGCGGTACCGTGCTCTCGCGACAGGGGCGGCCAGTACGAAGCGAAAGGTAACGAGTGAAAGTGCCCCCCAGGTGGCTGGGACAGGGTCCCAGGGAGGGCTTGGACCCCTCGGGTAGGGAGCCGATAGTTTTCCTATACCGTCCACTGGGAAAACGGCATAAGTGGGGGACCCCAAAACATTGTTGGATTGAAGGTTAGGTAACCTGAGAGCATCTGGTGAGTGGCCAAATGTATGACTTTTTCCAAACTGAGGATAAAAACACGAAAAGGGCTAGGGATGTAAGGATCAAGATACCGGGATTTTAAAAAGCCGACCAAGTTGAGAAACACTAGAGGATCAAAAAGTGTGACAATCCAAGAGCATCTGGAGGAGAGATTAGCTAAATACCTATAGGTAAATAATAAACATCAAAAGAGGGTACCATTTTTCTTGTATTGTCTGCTTGTGTTGTCTTGTTGTGAAAGAAGGTGAGCAAAGAAGGCATATTGAATTGAATAAAGGTGAATGAATGAGTGTAAGAATACTAATCTTTTTATGTTGTCTTTGTGTGAGTGGAGGTATGTGTAACTAAGAGGCATACTTCTTGTAGAGTTTATTTGTGTTATTGTATTGTGTTGTTGGAAAGAAGGAGTTTCCTTGTACTGTAGAAATGGGGAAAAAAACCAAAACAACCCAACAATAAACCACAACAACCACCACAAAAAAAAAAAAAAAAAAAAAAAAAAAAAAAAAAAAAAAAGATTAGTTGGGGTCCAGAGAGCGAGGGGAAGGGGGGCTGCGTGCAGCCCCTGCCCGTGTTTCTGTGTTGGCTGTGCAGCCGCTTGTTCCCCCCTGCGCAGTCACAGCGCCAGTCACGGCGCTTGCTGGGCCACTGTTTGCACCAGTCATACCTCCTGAAATGAATAAAATGTAAGAGGTTCCCATTTTTGACACAGTCTGTCCTTTGTTAGGAAGGTTATGCTGTTTAAAATGTTATGCCAGTTGTACCCTGTCTGTTAAGAAAGTTATGCTGTTTGTACCAAAATTTGTACCCTCAAAACCTTATTCCAAGTTGTACACCCCCTCTAAAACCCCGGGTTCCCTCCCCTTCCGTCGGGCTAGGCTGTCCCCATTCCCCGCCGGCTCCTCGAACTGCCGGCCCCGCCTAATAGGAAAATCCAAGGACTTCCATGCTGCACCGCTCCGAACCGAACTGTAGCTGCCGGCAAACGGACCCAAAAGCCGTGACCCAGCACAAAATCCAGATAAAAGAGAGACACTACAACACCGAGAAGACCCTCAGCTACCTAAGGACTGAATTCTGCTTCTGCCGCCTCGCCACGACCACAAAGAGACTGGGGAACAGTGACACCCCTAGACCACACGAGCCCAGTCGAGTTCCTGGGGATTCCCGTGAGGCAGGAACTCCCGACTCTGCAGCGAGAGCCCAGATTCGTCTGACACCTCCTCAGCGGTGGCCGGAACGAGAACAGGAGCGGGAAGAACGACAGGAGCGGCGACGGCGCAGGCGACCCCTCGAGTTCCCCCTTGAAAGAGCTGACTACTAAAGGCCTTTCAAAGGAGCAGGTCTCCTGGCCCATTTTTAACGCGTGCCGCTTTGGTTCAGGCTGCGCCGAAGTTCCCGTTCGTGTCTCTGTCGGGCTGCCCGTTCCCCGGCCCCGTCCCGCCGTCTGTCCGAGCGCTGCCCCTGGCTGTGCCGTGTTCCATCTCCGTGACTGCACGGCCGCCTGCGCTCCGCTCCCCCGGCCCCCGCCAGCCCCGGCCCCGCCGGGGGCTCGGCCTCACCCAGTCTCGGTTGCCCCGCTCCGCCGGCCGTGCCGGGGTCCCGCTGGCTCCTGCCACCCCACCCGAGGGCACTTTCCCCGTACCGCTGCCTCCCGGCCCGGGGCAGCCTCCAATCTCCCGTGCCACGCGGCGGGTTGTCCCTGTGGGGTTCGTGCTGAATTCCCCCGCAGCCCTGCCCTCGCCTGCTCGTGTTAGAGCTGCGGGGCTGCCGACAGAGAAGGCTGCCTTAGTTCTGCCGCAGCAGATACCACCGCAGCCCTGTGGACTCCATCGAGAGTCCCGTGTGTCCCGAACACAGAGTCCGTGACCCCGGTGCTCCGCGGGCCCCTGGCCTCCGCCGGACGGCTCTGACCGCAGAGCGGCCCCGGAGCCGCCTGCAGCCTCCCGCTCCTCGGGGATTCAGGGCTCGGAGACGGGGAGGGGAACAGAGACAAAAGGCGAGCAAAATCCCAAAAGCGCCCTAAGGGTGCCTGTTTCTTTTGTAAGAAAGAAGGGCATTATAAGCGTGAGCGCCCTCATCGAGAAAACAAAAAACAAAACAAAACATAATATAGAGGAGTCATTTGCTCTATCTTTTTAAGGACAAATGCCATCTGGAGCCTGTAATAACCCTAAAAGTAGGTCCTGGGGGGAGGAGGTGTTCCAATTTTTGGTCGGTCTTGAAGCAAAAAAGGCATGTGTTATGGGGAGGCCCAGTGGGAGGGAGGGTAGGAAAAGAGATCTCAAAGGTGGCGACGGTGGGAGGGAAAAAGTTTGAAGTCCCTACCACAAAAGATGTGGTAATTGAAAGAAATACCAGCAGATAGATGGGAGATATTTTATTGATCCCTGAACTTAATGTGTTGGGGAAAGATCTAAAATATTGTTGAGAATGGGGGTTGCGCCAAAAGAATAATAAAAGTTTGGCAAAAATAAAATCTTCTAAGAGAGGGAGAGAAAATATGTGGACAGTTTGTGGGAGAATCTTGCAAAGAGGAGAATGTTGAAATGTGCTTTAAAAAAAAAAAAAAAAAGAGTGTAAAATGTTTGCTGATTGGGGATGATACGTACTTTTGGGGGAAATTTGCAGAAAAAGCAGGCTGCTTGAAAAGGATTAATGCAGTTTTACAAATTAATGAAGAGGTTCATTTTTAAAGGTTTTTAAAGGATTTTTTGGTTTTTAGAAGTCTTAAAAGGATGGGTTTTGTGGTTTTTTTGAGATTTTCAAAAACTTTTAGAGGTTTTTTTGGTTTTTAGAGATCTTAAAAGTTTTAAAAAAATTTTGGGGGCATTAAAATTACCTGAAGAAATAGCTATTAAGAGATCAAAGGGGGGATGAGCTCGGAAATGAGAGGGAATAGTTTTGATGGAATAGGAGATTGGAGTCAAAAGAGTTGTGAGAGAGTTCTAATGTTTGAGAAGAAGGTATTGGAAGTTTAAAGAATGTGGTGAGGAAGAAAAAGAAGGAATTATGGACGAAATTTGAATTTTTCATTATTGGGATTTTTTTTAACAAAAGTAATACTCAAATGCCACGAGTGAGAGGTGTGTTAGGAGTCCAGATGTAACCCAAATGAGAACCTAAAAGTAACACCCTATGAGGTAATGTTTGGACTGTGAAACTGTTGTTTATGAAATAAAAAGAGATTAATGTTAAAAAAGTGTATCTTTACAATTGCAAAAAATAGGGAAGGACAGTTCTTTAACCCCACAACAAGAAGATTCTTTTTTCAAGTATCACAAACAACTGAAGCTGCAGTATGACTGACAACTAAAAGGCTGCTAATTTTGAATCAACACCAACAAAATCAAAAGACTGGTGTAAGAACTTAAGAATCAACTGTAAGATCCCAGCCAGGTGATACCAAGTTGAATTTTACACAAAACTGAATAACAGTGAACTGAAAAAGACTCAAATCATTCAAAAAAATTTTGGACAAAGAACTTTCTCTGTTTTACTTCTCTGCATAACACTCTAAAATCAGTCCGGTCTGTCAGATCCTCCTACTTCTGTTTCTTCACAACTACAAAGAAAATAGACTTTAAATTAACCCTACTCTACAAGTGTGGAAAATTAAAGTTGAAACGTGTAGTGTTGTTTTAAAAGTGTTTATGTCACCCCACTGTGTAATGTTCCAAATGCATCAAGATCACAAGAAGAGGACTGGCTCCATATTCTTGGCATTTTGGCTAATTTATTTTAGGTTTGATACCTTACAGAACAGACAATATGTTTTTGTCTCTTTTATTTTCCCTAATTGTTTTGTGTATTTAAAGTAGCTCTTTCATACTAACTTAAAGATTCTTTTATTACTCGTGAATCAGTGCTACTAAAGCATTAACTGAATGTAGCCTAAAGAAGGAGGGCAAAGAGAAGCACCTGTGCAAAATACCAAGAGGACATGTTGGTGTTCACAGAACATAAGTGTGAATTACTACTCAATAATGTGGTAATTAAGGAAAGAGTTTTCAACTAAACTTGCACTGTGTCAGAGTTAATACAGTTGCTGTGATTCTTTTGTATACACACACAAACATGAAAACATTTGTAACCAACAAGGGACATTCTTCAGTTATGCTGGCAATGTTGTCCCCACAAAAAAGTACAGTTAATCACTGATAGAAACCTAATACTGTCAAAATAATAGTAGAAAGAAATTCTCAAGAGCAATTTTTCTTCTGCTATTTGAAAGTCACAAAAATATAAAGATATAAAGATTTCCTCTCCTTTCTAGATAATCTTGCTGGGAAAATTATTCCAGCAACTTGGATGGATGAGAGTTTCAATCACATGGGACTTACTGGAGGCAAGTTCTCAGCATCCCTTTCCTGAATGAAAAATCAGTGTTACTGGGGCAGGAGCTCATTCAGGGGCCATTTGCTTTCAGGATATGTCAGGGGTGATGGATTCTGGAAACCTTTCCCTGCTCCCTTCTGGAGCCCTGAGTGGTCCCAGTGGATCACTGTCAGTGGCAGGAAGGAGCATTGAGCTGTCAATCCTCTTCCCGTGTGCAATGCCAGGGCGTCCTTCCGTGTGCTCTGTGCAGCCACGGAGAAGAGCAGAGAGGGAAGGGGCCGGGCCCAGGGCTGTGCCCCGGGGCTGTGCCTTGGGTGGCTCCTTTGGCAGCCCCAGGGAGTCTGAGCTGCTCCTGCTGCCACTGCCAAGCCCTGGCCCTGCCTGGGGCTCAATTCAGAGCTACTGGCAGCTCCAGGGAGTCCTTTCTCCTCTCACTGTCCCTCAAGGGACTCCTTCCATCCCAGTGTGGGGCCACTGCAAGCACGAGGTGCCCCTGTCCCTGCTCCTGAGCAGAAAGCAGAAATGAGGCAGTACCTGGGAGGGCACCAATCACCCAGGGGCCCTCACTGGCACTGCGGCCTGAAGAAGAAATGGAACTACTTTCCATTCAGGTAGTGCTAGACAGAAGAACAAAGACATGGCAGACAAGAAATCCCTGGAGGCAGCCAAACGTCTGGACCAGATGCTGAGTGAACTGGAGAGACACCGTGGTGGGTTCATGTCCCTGAGTCTTCTCCAGACACTCCCAGCCAGGGCCTTGCTCTGCACCTCTGGACACGCTCTGCCCGGCACAGTGGGAAGGGATCCACGGCAGCCTGGCTGCCCCACTGCTGCTTCCACAGCCTGCAGGGCTGTTTCCCAGCCTGGCCTGGCTGCAGCTTCTCCCCAGGCTCTGCAGGAAGGCATTGGGCATCAGCAGACAGGGAGCCCAAAGTGCACCAGGGGCCAGGCACACGCTGGGATCCCTGCAGTTTCCAGGGCTCTGGGTACATCAGGTGTAGGGGCTGTTTGGAGGAGGGAGGGCCCAGCCCCAATAACCTGGCCGTTTCCCCAATCCTTATCCATGTCTTTGACAAGCATTGCCTCCTGAAGATGCCCCCGCCCGGATGACAAATGGTTCCATCTGATCCAGCTGTGCCTTTTCCTTTCTCAAGAGATGCAGCAAAAGATCGCGCAGATGGTGGCATATTCTCTAGGAAGCAATGATTCCGTGCCAGCCCCAGGACATGAAGAGATGCCACACACAGACACAGACACAGACATGGACACAGTTAAAGAGGGTAATTGCTGTGCCAGGCTCAGCCCTCGCTGGGGCTGTGTGGCAGCAGCTCTTTCCCAGCCCCTGCCCTTGCACTGCCCAGCAGCAGCCAAAGCTGCAGGCACCCGGGCTTGGAGGCCTCTGGAGCTTGTTGACAGCCCCTGGTAAAGGGCACTGGTGCCCCAAGGTCCCTCCTGCTGTGCCAAGGGGCAGCAAGGTGCCTGCAGGCCCAGCTCTGAGGGAAACACAGAACGTCCTGGCCGTGTGCACCGTGCTGCCAGCTCAGCAGTGGGGCACAGCACGGGCTCATGCTCCCCATTGCTCCCGCAGATATGCTTGGCAAGTCAGATATGGATGCCCAGAATCCACCGAGCCCCCAAAGAGTTCTCTGCCCCCAGGATGTGCGCAAGTCCTGCATGGTAGGCACAGTGGTAACACTGTTTACTGTGCCACTTTCCATGGTCTTGTGTTATGTCGGGTTCCGGTGGTGGAAGGAAAAGAAACGGTAAGTTGCAGTTGATCTCCATCCTCCAGCTCCTTTAAAGGTCGATGATTGTCAGGGAACACTGCCAGCAAGGCTGGTGTGGAGCTCTGGTGTGTCCAGGGTTGTCCAGATAACTCTGCTGAGGGTTCTGCTGCTGCTGCCCAGTGCTCTAATTGGCCTCTTAATTGCTGGGCCTTGTCCTGGGGAGCCCGCTGGGGCTGCAGCCAGTGCTGGCTCCCACTGAGGCTGCCTGGCCAAGAGCAGCCCCAGGGGCAGCGGGCAGGGGCAGAGCAAGGTGGGGAGGAGAAAGAGCAGGGAGCAGATTGCCCTGGAAAGGCAGAGGCGCTTGGGGCCGCTCCTGGCCAGGGAGCTGCCCAGAGCCATCCCCGGCTGGCCGGGGCCCTGAGGGGCAGCTGTGCAGCTGGGCCAAGCTGTGCCAGCAGCTGCAGCCGTGCTGGGGAGCCTTGGCAGCTCTGGGCCCTGCTGTGCAGGAGGCTCCCTGTGTGCCAGCACCAGCCTGGGCCCTCACACACTCCTCTCTTCACAGGCACCTCCTTGAAGAAAAGCTGAAAGCTGGTGGTTGGTCCCGAGACCTGTACAGCCACAAGAGCTACAGCAGCAGCTCTGAGTCTCACCAGGTTATATTTACACCTCCAAACTTTGCGCTTCTGTGAGGCTACAGGACCAGCCTGCCATGCAAGGCCGAAGGTGAAACTCCGAGGAAAGGATTTGGACGCGCTCAGCTGACCCTTGACTGAGTGTTCCCAGGATCAGCCCTTCTGTTTCAATAAAGGGATAGAGTTGTTACACCAGTGTCCGTGTGCTGACCCCAGCAAAGCCCAGAGGGCAGCAGCACTGCTGAGCTCCATGGCCGGGAGCAGCCGTGGATGCCCCACGGTGTGGGCAGGCAGGAGGCAGGCAGGGGCTGCTGTGAGCAGCGGCAGGGCCCCGAGGGGCTGGGGGAGCCCATGCTGAGCGTCCCTGGCCAGGGGGCACATTTCCTCCGGTGGCATCACCTGGACATGGACCTAAGGAGGCACACAGGGCTCTTCTGGGGCCTCTGCTAAGGTGTGCAGGAATCCCTCATGAGGCACAAAGGAATATTGATGGTCTCTCCTAAGGTGTGCAGGGATCCCTTGTGAGGTGCGCAGCAGGTTTCAATTTGAGGGGGTATTTTACTCTTCTCAGCACAATGAAAGGGATACGCTTGGCCATGATTTTGCAAAGCTGGGAGAAAGCCTCTTGCAACGTCTTGGGCCCAGCCTGTGGGCACAGTGGGCAGGCAGAGCCCATCCCTTGAGACCAGTGTAGGCTGCTTGGGCCAGGCTGGGCTGGGCCAGGTGAGGGCCCCGGCAGGGCAGGGCCACAGCTGTGCGCTCTGATGGGGCTGCCAAGCTCTGCCCTGGCCCTGTGCTGCAGCCAAACACACAGTTTCAGCCAGGGCCATTCACTGGGGCACACGAGGCACACCGGGCTATGACTGAGGCCATGGCTTCTCACACTGAAGGGAGGCTGCCTCTTCCTTTGGAAGGCACAGCTTAGATCCCAATTAAAAATCCCCACATTGTGAACCTGCTGGCAAGTGTTGAGAGGCAGAGTTCCAAGCCAAGGAAAAATTCCAAGGCCCGGAGATACACCACCACCGTAGGGTCACCCACGAAATGGCTGCACCGCCTTTTAAAACCTTGGGAACCCTGGCCCCTCCCACCGCCTGTCAGTCAAATCTTCTTCGCCGTTCAGTGGTGGAGGCTGCTGTCTTGCAATCTGATTGGAGGGCAGGTGTGCCATAGGAACAAGCCCGCCCTCCTCCCACAGGCCCCAGGCAGGGCTCGGGTACGGCCCGCCCGCCATGTCCTGACCACTGAGGCCGGCCCTTGGCGAGGGCGAGGGGGCTGTGGAGAGAACACGGCACGTCCAAACAACAAATCACAAACACTAAACATCAGTACAACTTCTTTTAGCAAACACATAACACACATCCTTTAACTGCCAGAGCCAACCATGGCGTTACCTATCTGTAACGTTCGTCCGTCTTATAAAGCTCTTTAAAAAATCAGCCTGGGCAAAAAATACATTTGTCTTTAGGCTGTTTCTCTTGGTTTTGTTTTTGTTTCCTTTTTGTTTTTGTGGAGGGTTTTGCTTGCTTGTAGGGGTTTTTTTTCTTGTTTTCTTTTGTGTTTTGGCTTTTTTGGTTCTTTGCTTTGGTGCTCAGGTCTGAGGGAGGAAGGGGCAGATTTTCTGTTCAACTTTCCTGTGGGCGGGCTGGAAGCGAGAAAAGAAGAACAGCTTTTCACCAGCTGGTGCAGGAGCTCTAAAAGCAATTGTGATGTCCCTAAATGAGGGGCTGGGGGCACTCCTTACAGCCCGGATTGTCCGCACCTCGGTTCCCCTCTTTCCTACAGCCAGAGCCTTGGACCTCGGCATGATGGTGAAAAATCCCCCCAGCATCGCTCAGTTTGCAAAAATAAAGGCTTTGCGCTCATTAATATGAAAAGCTGTATGGGTGGCCGGCAGCTAATGTTCTTTTGTTGGCTGGACCCCAGTCAGTTCTCCCATCTAAATGACCGACCCAGGCCCGAGCTGCTCTTAAAGATGAGTTGGTCAAAGAGACTGAAGCTCTGTTGACTACGAATTCTTCAGGAAAACGAACACAGGAACTATGAGAATGCTGGTGACAAAAGCAGAGTGCCGAGTTGAATTGAGGCCACCGCACTGCCGCCTTCCCCCCACCCCCCACCCCCTTTTATTTTTAATTTATTTAATATTCTGAGTGCCTGTCCTTGCACGGAGCGGGCTCTCGGCAATGAGCTGCTGTGCCTCCTCGCTGTGCCCCTTTGTGCTCTCTGCTCTGCTCTGCTCTGGCTGGGGAACGTGTCCATCCTGCACTCTGTGTCTGTGTCCTGTCATTCCAATGCGCAGCCCTTTCCTGCTGCTTGGCATACAAATACTCCGATTATTTTATCGGATAACTTCCATCTTGCACTTCATGCCATTCAGTTGTCATTAATCCATGACATTAATCATTAATTGTCATTAAAATGCCGTCAGTCAGACTGTGTTGTATCACGAGTTTCTGCAAGACATTTTCAAGCCTTCCAGCTGTAGTCCAAGGGAAGCTGTTTCTGTCTTGCATCACAAAATTGACATGTTTTTTGCAAAGACAGCCCTCTACAAAGGACTTGTTGCGTAGCATTAACATCCATAATGTTGCGTAGCATTAACATCCAAAGGGCTGGTTTCAAAGACAGACAAAACACCCACGAGCGAACAGTAAACCAACCAAACAACATATTGAAAAAGTACTTTACTTTTAGCTCTCGCTTTTAATATTTTCCAAGCTGGCTTCCTTTTCCACTGCAGTGTTTTTCTTTGGACAGAAAGACACCCTTGCCAGATGATGTGACTTAACAAGGAAAACAGAACTTACACACAATGGATATATTACAGCTAAACATGCAGAGTCTCATTATCGCAATCATCAGCATTTATTTTCTGTTTATTTTTATGTCAGATTGTTTTCAGAAGGGTGAGAACAGTATCTCAGATCCCCTGGCTATTGTTGCCATAGCCACTTACCACCTGTCCTTTCTTATTTGTCCTTTCTGTTGTTCCTCTGCCCATTGTTTCTCTTGGATCTCTGCCTCCTTCACCTGATTTTTATATTTTTCTGGATTTCTGAGGGGTTTTGTGGTGGTTTGGGTTTTTCTTGGTGGTTGTTTTTGTTTGCCTGTTTTGTTGGCTCACAATTTTTCTTTTGTTATTTGTTTTCTTTTATTTTTTTCCCCCACTTACCAGTAGGAATCAGCTTGTGATTTGTGTTGTAAAGTTTTGAAGCACAGGTGTTGCACATAAAGATTGTTTTTGTTTTTTAAGTCATCTCAGAAACAGATGTGAAAAACGAGATTCACTTTTTTGTAAACTTTAAGGAAATAGATTTAACAAAAGATAAGACAATTAGGAGATAAAAAGAAGAAACAAGATTATTTTAATTATTTAATAGTACTTACACTCTTCTAATTCAGCCATGGGATAATTATGCCACAATTCACTATATCAAATAACGGGAAAAAGCACTGGAAAAGAAGATTTTGGTTTTTTTTAACAAAGTTTAAAAAAAGTGAAGGCATTTCATAAACAAAACCATGTAGTAAAACTACAGCAAATTAAACTCCTCTAGTAAATCAAACTTCTATAGCAAATTAAACTTTGATAATGGAAGCCTGCATCCCAGTCATGTGCAGTGCAGCCTCAGCTGCCCCTTTGAGCCCAGAGCTGCCAAGGGTCAGGGCTGGGATGAGTCTTCACCCAAAACTGGCCCCAAGACTGATTGGGAATCAATCCAGACCAGGGCTCACACAAAGAGCAAAGTCTCAAGGCCAAGGCCAAAGCTTCATCAGGTTGGATTTGTTTTTCCCCTGGATTGCAGCAACTTTGCTCATCGTGTAACATCACTGTTACCACGAAACTTTACATGAGCTACTAAATAATGACTTTCCTATCCTGAAATGCATTACCCAAATACTGTTGTGGACTTGTTTTGTCTCTGCCCGCTGGCCCTGGGGCTGCTCTTGGCCAGGCAGCCTCAGTGGGAGCCAGCACTGGCTGCAGCCCCAGCGGGCTCCCCAGGACAAGGCCCAGCAATTAAGAGGCCAATTAGAGCACTGGGCAGCAGCAGCAGAACCCTCAGCAGAGTTATTTGGACAACCCTGGACTCACCACAACTCCACAGCAGCATGAATACCAGTCAAGCTACCAATGCTAGAGTTTTCTTTAAAATAAATTCAACAACTTACCGTCTGATCTCATACAGTTTCCGAAGGCCAAAATAGCAGACTACCAGGACAACTGGTGCAGTGACTACTGTCACCACTGTGCCTATCATACAGGACCTGCGCACATCCTGGGGGCAGACAATTTTTGGGAGGCGCATTGGATCCTGGTCATCTGCTCCTGTTTCACTGATAACATCTGTGGGAGCAATGGGGAGCGTGAGCCCGTGCTGTGCCCCACTGCTGAGCTGGCAGCACGGTGCACACGGCAAGGATGTTCCGTGCTTCCCCCAGAGCTGGGCCTGCAGCCACCTTGGTGCCCCTTGGCACGGGCTGTGCCAGCCAACACAGCCCAGCAGGGCAGGAGAAGAGCCCGGGGCCAGCGCAGCTCTTTGGGCAGTGGCTCCTTGGAGGGACCCGGGCCAAACCCATCCCTGAGCAGCCACTGCCACCCCCGAGCCTCCCTGCCCTGTGACAGCTCCCCCAGCCCAAGGGGACGGACTGTCAAGAAGTCTACAGCCAGGAAAGAGATTGTCCCAGGAATTGTGTGCTGCTCTTCTTCTCGGGAATTGGTTCCAGAACCATCCCTCAGATTGCTGTAAATGCCCACACATGGTCTCATAAGCCCCTTTGCTTTTGAGTCTGCACTCAGAAATTTTGCAACAAATCCAACAATAAATTACAGGTTACCTCTGTGAATTGCTACACGACAGTTTCCTTCATTTATTCCCTATTCTGTGAGGTTCCTGTATATAGTAATGGTCTTGAGGATCTCTTATTTTGTTCAGTCTTTTCTTTTTTTCATACTTGTTGTGGTTTCACATTCGTCAAATTTCATTTATCAACTGGGAGATAGAAGTTTGGGAGAAAAAGGCAGAACAGGCACAACTTAAAAGTAAAAACAGATAGATTTTATTACTATACACTAAAGGAAAAGAGAAAAAGTAAAAAATGAAATATTCAAACATCTTCCCCCCACTCCCCAAACTGCTCACTTTCCCACTCACCACAGAGCGAAAACTATGATTTTCAGTCAGTTGCCACCATTTCAACACGATCCTACATCACCTTGGGAGAGGAGCCTCTCTAGGGTTATGGAGAACACGCCACAAGGAAAGGTCTGGTGGCTCTCAAGGCCACAGATCTGCAACCGCCTGGAATTTTTGCAGATTCTGTGCAGTCTCACCCATATAACAGTTTTCCAAACTGTTGATGAGCTTCCACATGTTTGGGGTATTGTTTTAAGAATGCTTTTCTGATACAAAACAGGGATTCTCTTCCATCTCTAAATTTGCCTCTATCTCAAAAGAAATAGAGACCTCCTTGTTCTTTCCCAGGAGCCAGGGACATATTCTAATCAAAATTCTCAATTAAAACCCAGGTATATCAATACACACAACCCTTTGGCCAGAACTTGCATTCCCCCAAGCAGCACTAGGATATTACCAAAAGAGTCCATTTCCCCCATAATTCACATCTAGAGAAGTTCGCTCAGAAACGTCCACTTCCTCCATCCCATCTTCCAATAGTCTTTCTCAGTTCTTTCACTGACTTTGTTTCAATGCTGTCTCTCTACATTTCAAATCACTGTCTTCCGTGGAGGAGGGAATAGGGTTAAAGTCTTTGCCCAGAGTTTTTCTCTCCAGCGGACTCCTGAAACTTCAAGGCCACAGGTGACGGGAGGAGGAAGGGAGAGAGACAGAGCACAAGCTCAGGAACGCTGATGGACGAAACCTCCTCCACCCCTGGTCAGATCTAAAGCCACTCAAACCTGGATCAGCTCCCTGGAGCTCTGGAGAAAAGTTCTTAAAAAGTCTCTCCTCCTTCGGACCAGAGGCTCTGGCAACCAAGGCCCAGAGCAGGGCCACCGTGGTCCTGGCGCAGGGCCAGACTGCTGGTCTGCACTCCTCCTCCTCCTCTCCCCACCGGAGGGGCCAGGAGGGGACAGAGGGGACACGGCCAGCCCTGGCCGCTGTCCCACAGGCAGGGCCGCCCTCGAGGGGGCCTGGCCCCGGGGGGCCCAGCCCAAACCCCGACTCACGAGATGGTGTTACCTCCTTGCCGGCCAGAAAAGGAAAAGGGACAAGTCACTTGGGAACTTGTGATTTAAGATTGTTTCCAGAGACATAGAAACACTCCCATTCGACAGCCAAGCTGTCAATCACAATCCATGCCAGAACTTCCTTAGGAAAAAAACTTTTCAAATGCATGCTAAACCACCACAATACTGAAACAGGTGAAACAGCCTTTTTGTTTTCAGTTTTGACAGGTCTGGTTTTTTTCTTAGCCTGATGGTTTACTTATAAATCCACATGCAGACTTATTTTTATTTAGGTTCTTTTTGTTCCCCAAGAAAATATTTTGACAATGTGTTGTTTGCTTCTTAGTTAATGTTCCATATATGAACAATTTTGAGCCTGTTTTTATAGGAATATAAAGATCTCAGAAAGCTGGGTTTATCATTTGGATGACGTTCTCTCTCCTTGTTCCCAGCTTTTACTATGATCCTTTTTGAAACATTCCTGAGGGTAGGTAGAGTTATTTGGGAAATGCTTGGCTTCACCTGGCTAATGGATTATTATTTTAGTGCTATAAACACATATTGCTTCAAGCTTCACAGCCACAGTCCTGATTTGTTGCTCACTGCAGGGATGCTTGTCTGAATTAAAACAGTGTTTGTGAGGCAGCTGAAGAGCTTAGACCTCAGAGTTGAAAATTTCTGGGAGAAGGAAGAGGAAAAGAGGATAACACTTCTAGAACGCCAGAAGTGTTCTAGACTACATCTGTCGTCAAATGTCATTTACAGAAAAACTCTCTACAGTGCCAGACCCCAGGACAAATTACACAACACTGCCTAATAATGCATCAGCCTTAATTACAGTGAAAAGTAGGTCTTAATTACAGTCTGATTAGAACAAATCAAACACTGTGTGAATGGCAAGAAGAATTTGCTGGTGAACAGATGAGTATGTCCCACTCAATAATGAACAAAATTTTTCTTGGAAGAAAGAAGCCATGGAGCAATGCAGGGCAGAGAAGGCCTTGGGAGAGCTCTCCACCCCTTCATCCCCCAGCCAGTGAGATCAGCTGGGCGGGGACTGGTTCACAGCCCAGGACAGAGCTGCTGGGCAGGACGAGCTCCCTTCTGAAGAACACAGATCCCACTTCCCACACAATTCCACCTTCCACCATGGCTCTGAGGTGACATCAGGCTGAGGTCACAGCAGGCTCTGAGGTGACATCAGGCTGAGGTCACAGCAGGCTCTGAGGTCACAGAGACCCCAGAGCCCCGTGGTTGCACAGCACCACAGGGACCCAGCAGTCAGTCCCTGACCACAACTGCTGCAGCAGCAGCGGCGGCGGAGGTGCTGGCATTCGGGACAGCAGTGTCAGGACAGCGGTGGCAGCAAGAGCTGGGCACTGGCTCAGGGCAAGGCACCATGGCCCTTGCTCTGCGCCTCTTGCTCCTGCTCCTGCTGGCAGTGGCCCTGGCTGCCAGGGCTGCCCAGGCTGCTCCGTGGCGAGCGCGGGGAGCAGGTGAGCCGGGGCCTGGCTGCCCTTTCCCGGGACAGCGCTCCCTTCTCCCCGGGGAGCCTTGGGGATGGTTTTCCCCAGCCTGTAGGGAGGGTTTCCTCTGGGAGGGAGAGAGCTGCAATGGGGCCTGGGCTGCTCCAGTTTCCTCTCCGGGGATGCTGAACAGGGCGTGCAAAGAGTGTGGAGAGTGACCAGAGCCAGCCCAGAGCTCCCCAGGCCCCTCTGCAGCTTTGGCCCTGTCCCCTGACATCTGCCTCCCACCGCCTGACCCGAGCCCCTGGCAGTGCCCCGTTCCCTAAGGCAGAAGGGGATCGCAGAACTCCATGGAAATGTTTCTCATCGGTGCTCTCTTCTAGACTGGGATATTGGGAATGTTTTTGCGGCACCTTGGCTGGAAGATAGTTTGGATCCAGAGGGACCTCCCATAGGTAAGAAATCTATGTTCTTCCATGGAGTAGTGATTGTCAACCTGGCAGGAACTAGGTGACAGAAGATTCTGTGCCTGTTGAGTTACAGGTCTGTCTGCAGGGAAGACATTCCCAGCTCCTGGCCCGGATACTGCACAGAAGCCCAGCTCCCATCACAGTGGTGAGTCGTGTTTCCCTGCTGACCCCACAGGCTGAGCCCTGCGTTTGTGGGATCCATTCTTTGGAAACTGAAGTGCTTTCTGTTCACGTCCTCCAACAGTGAAGAGCAAACCTAGAGGAGAAGATCAATCTTTGAAGCCTTCTGAACTTCTGGACCAGATGCTGAGTGAACTGGAGAGACACCGTGGTGGGTTCAATGTCCCTGAGCCTTCTCCTGACACTCCCAGCCGGGGCCTTGCTCTGCACCTCTGGACACGCCGTGCCCGGCCCAGCGGGAAGGGATCCATGGCAGCCTGGCTGCCCCACTGCTGCTTTCACAGCCTGCAGGGCTGTTTCCCAGCCTGGCCTGGCTGCAGCTTCTCCCCAGGCTCTGCAGGAATGCATTGGGCATCAGCAGACAGGGAGCCCAAAGCGCACCAGGGGCCGGGCACACCCTGAGATCCCTGCAGTTTCCTGGGCTCTGGGTACATCAGGAGGGGCAGCTGTTTCTTTGCAGGAGGGCCCTGGCCAATTGCACATGTTTACATGGTTTACTGATCCTTAGGCAAGACTTTGACCGGTATTGCCTCCTGAAGATGCCCCCTCCGCAAAAAGGGAACAGCTCCATGTGATCCAGTTGTGCTTCTTCCTTTCTCCAGAGATGAACCGAAAGGCTGTGCTGGAAGCGGCTTTTCCTGGAGGAGGCAGTGGCTCCATGGCAGAATCTGCTGCAGGAAAGGAAGCAATGCCAGGCACGGTCACAGGAGGTAATTGCTCGTCTGGGCCTGAACCCTGCTGAGGCTTGAGGTGCTCCTTAGTAGTGCCTGCCCTCCAGGGATGTTGCCCAGGGGCTGCAAAGAGTGTGGAGAGTGACCAGAGCCAGCCCAGAGCTCCCCAGGCCCCTCGGCAGCTTTGGCCCTGTCTCCTGACATCTGCCTCCCCCGGCCTGACCCGACCCCCTGGCAGTGCCCCGTTCCCTAAGGCAGTAGTGGATCCCAGCACACCATGGAAATGCTTCTGTTCTCTGCCCCCTTCTAGATGAGAGTCCTAGGATGGCTTCTCCAGGAGCTAATATGGAAGGGGCTTTCAAACCCTTTGGAGCTTCTGCAGGTATGTTCTCAGCTTCTTCTCTGAAAATAATAATAGGACACCTGGCAGACACCAGGTGACAGAAGCTTCTGTGGCTGTCGAGTTACAGGTGTGTCTGCAGGGAGGACTTTTCCAGCTCCTGGGCTGGATGCTGTGCACAAATCTAGCTTCCATGGTAGGGGTGAGTCGTGTGTCCCTGCTGACCCCAAAGGCTAAGCCTTGGTTTTGTGGGATTCTTCCATGGAAAAACGGAAAAATTTTCTATTAAGGCCATCCAAGAGGGAGAAACAAACCTACAGGATACCGTAAATCCCTGGAAGAATCCAAATATGTGGACGAAGTCCTCACTGAACTGGAGAGACACCGTGGTGGGTTCATGTCCCTGAGCCTTCTCCTGACACTCCCCGCCGGGGCCTTGCTCTGCACCTCTGGACACGCCGTGCCCGGCCCAGTGGGAAGGGATCCATGGCAGCCTGGCTGCCCCACTGCTGCTTTCACAGCCTGCAGGGCTGTTTCCCAGCCTGGCCTGGCTGCAGCTTCTCCCCAGGCTCTGCAGGAAGGCATTGGGCATCAGCAGACAGGGAGCCCAAAGTGCACCAGGGGCCAGGCACAGCCTGAGATCCCTGTGATTTCCTGGGCTCTGGGTACATCAGGTGTAGGGGCTGTTTGGAGGAGGGAGGGCCTTGTGGCAGCCCCAAGTCTTGGCCTTTTCCTGATCCTCATGCTTGTCTTTGACAAGTATTATTTCCTGAAGATGCCCCCTCCCTAATAGGATATGTTTCCAACTGATCCAGCTGTGCCCCTTCTCTTTCTCCAGAGATGGACCAGAAAGCTTTGCTGAAGGCAGCAGTTCCTGAAGGAAACAATGCCTCTGTTGCAACCTCCAGCGCACAAATGGAGGAGCCAGACAGTGCCACAGAAGGTGATTGCTGTGCCAGGCTGAGCAGCCCTGCTGGGCTCCCCCTGTGAAAGACACAGCACCAAACCTGGGAGCAGCTGCAAGGGGTGCCCATGGTGGGGAAAGGGAAGACGGGCAGAGCAGGGCTCCAGTGTGTCCTGTCATGGCCTGGCTATGTCCCCTTGGGCTGGGGGAGCTGTCACAGGGCAGGGAGGCTCAGGGGTGGCAGTGGCTGCTCAGGGATGGGTTTGGCCCGGGTCCCTCCAAGGAGCCACTGCCCAAAGAGCTGCGCTGGCCCCGGGCTCTCCTCCCGCCCTGCTGGGCTGTGTTGGCTGGCACAGCCTGTGCCAAGGGGCAGCAAGGTGGCTGCAGGCCCAGCTCTGGGGGAAGCACGGAACGTCCTGGCCGTGTGCACCGTGCTGCCAGCTCAGCAGTGGGGCACAGCACGGGCTCACGCTCCCCATTGCTCCCACAGATGTTATCAGTGAAACAGGAGCAGATGACCAGGATCCAATGCGCCTCCCAAAAATTGTCTGCCCCCAGGATGTGCGCAGGTCCTGCATGATAGGCACAGTGGTGACAGTAGTCACTGCACCAATTGTCCTGGTAGGCTGCTATTTTGGCCTTCGGAAGCTGTATGAGATCAGACGGTAAGTTGTTGAATTTATTTTAAAGAAAACTCTGCTCATAGCATTGGTAGCCTGACTGGTATTCATGCTGCTGTGGAGTTGTGGTGAGTCCAGGGTTGTCCAAATAACTCTGCTGAGGGTTCTGCTGCTGCTGCCCAGTGCTCTAATTGGCCTCTTAATTGCTGGGCCTTGTCCTGGGGAGCCCGCTGGGGCTGCAGCCAGTGCTGGCTCCCACTGAGGCTGCCTGGCCAAGAGCAGCCCCAGGGCCAGCGGGCAGAGACAAAACAAGTCCACAACAGTATTTGGGTAATGCATTTCAGGATAGGAAAGTCATTATTTAGTAGCTCATGTAAAGTTTCGTGGTAACAGTGATGTTACAGGATGAGCAAAGTTGCTGCAATCCAGGGGAAAAACAAATCCAACCTGATGAAGCTTTGGCCTTGGCCTTGAGACTTTGCTCTTTGTGTGAGCCCTGGTCTGGATTGATTCCCAATCAGTCTTGGGGCCAGTTTTGGGTGAAGACTCATCCCAGCCCTGACCCTTGGCAGCTCTGGGCTCAAAGGGGCAGCTGAGGCTGCACTGCACATGACTGGGGTGCAGGCTTCCATTATCAAAGTTTAATTTGCTATAGAAGTTTGATTTACTAGAGCAGTTTAATTTGCTGTAGTTTTACTACATGGTTTTGTTTATGAAATGCCTTCACTTTTTTTAAACTTTGTTAAAAAAACCCAAAATCTTCTTTTCCAGTGCTTTTTCCCGTTATTTGATATAGTGAATTGTGGCATAATTATCCCATGGCTGAATTAGAAGAGTGTAAGTACTATTAAATAATTAAAAATAATCTTGTTTCTTCTTTTTATCTCCTAATTGTCTTATCTTTTGTTAAATCTATTTCTTAAAGTTTACAAAAAAGTGAATCTCGTTTTTCACATCTGTTTCTGAGATGACTTAAAAAACAAAAACAATCTTTATGTGTAACACCTGTGCTTCAAAACTTTACAACACAAATCACAAGCTGATTCCTACTGGTAAGTGGGGGAAAAAAATAACAGGAAACAAATAACAAAAGAAAAATTGTGAGCCAACAAAACAGGCAAACAAAAACAACCACCAAGAAAAACCCAAACCACCACAAAACCCCTCAGAAATCCAGAAAAATATAAAAATCAGGTGAAGGAGGCAGAGATCCAAGAGAAACAATGGGCAGAGGAACAACAGAAAGGACAAATAAGAAAGGACAGGTGGTAAGTGGCTATGGCAACAATAGCCAGGGGATCTGAGATACTGTTCTCACCCTTCTGAAAACAATCTGACATAAAAATAAACAGAAAATAAATGCTGATGATTGCGATAATGAGACTCTGCATGTTTAGCTGTAATATATCCATTGTGTGTAAGTTCTGTTTTCCTTGTTAAGTCACATCATCTGGCAAGGGTGTCTTTCTGTCCAAAGAAAAACACTGCAGTGGAAAAGGAAGCCAGCTTGGAAAATATTAAAAGCGAGAGCTAAAAGTAAAGTACTTTTTCAATATGTTGTTTGGTTGGTTTACTGTTCGCTCGTGGGTGTTTTGTCTGTCTTTGAAACCAGCCCTTTGGATGTTAATGCTACGCAACATTATGGATGTTAATGCTACGCAACAAGTCCTTTGTAGAGGGCTGTCTTTGCAAAAAACATGCCAATTTTGTGATGCAAGACAGAAACAGCTTCCCTTGGACTACAGCTGGAAGGCTTGAAAATGTCTTGCAGAAACTCGTGATACGACACAGTCTGACTGACGGCATTTTAATGACAATTAATGATTAATGTCATGGATTAATGACAACTGAATGGCATGAAGTGCAAGATGGAAGTTATCCGATAAAATAATCGGAGTATTTGTATGCCAAGCAGCAGGAAAGGGCTGCGCATTGGAATGACAGGACACAGACACAGAGTGCAGGATGGACACGTTCCCCAGCCAGAGCAGAGCAGAGCAGAGAGCACAAAGGGGCACAGCGAGGAGGCACAGCAGCTCATTGCCGAGAGCCCGCTCCGTGCAAGGACAGGCACTCAGAATATTAAATAAATTAAAAATAAAAGGGGGTGGGGGGTGGGGGGAAGGCGGCAGTGCGGTGGCCTCAATTCAACTCGGCACTCTGCTTTTGTCACCAGCATTCTCATAGTTCCTGTGTTCGTTTTCCTGAAGAATTCGTAGTCAACAGAGCTTCAGTCTCTTTGACCAACTCATCTTTAAGAGCAGCTCGGGCCTGGGTCGGTCATTTAGATGGGAGAACTGACTGGGGTCCAGCCAACAAAAGAACATTAGCTGCCGGCCACCCATACAGCTTTTCATATTAATGAGCGCAAAGCCTTTATTTTTGCAAACTGAGCGATGCTGGGGGGATTTTTCACCATCATGCCGAGGTCCAAGGCTCTGGCTGTAGGAAAGAGGGGAACCGAGGTGCGGACAATCCGGGCTGTAAGGAGTGCCCCCAGCCCCTCATTTAGGGACATCACAATTGCTTTTAGAGCTCCTGCACCAGCTGGTGAAAAGCTGTTCTTCTTTTCTCGCTTCCAGCCCGCCCACAGGAAAGTTGAACAGAAAATCTGCCCCTTCCTCCCTCAGACCTGAGCACCAAAGCAAAGAACCAAAAAAACCAAAACACAAAAGAAAACAAGAAAAAAAACCCCTACAAGCAAGCAAAACCCTTCGCAAAAACAAAAACGAAACAAAAACAAAACCAAGAGAAACAGCCTAAAGAAAAATGTATTTTTTGCCCAGGCTGATTTTTGCAAAGAGCTTTATAAGACGGACGAACGTTACAGATAGGTAACGCCATGGTTGGCTCTGGCAGTTAAAGGATGTGTGTTATGTGTTTGCTAAAAGAAGTTGTACTGATGTTTAGTGTTTGTGATTTGTTGTTTGGACGTGCCGTGTTCTCTCCACAGCCCCCTCGCCCTCGCCAAGGGCCGGCCTCAGTGGTCAGGACATGGCGGGCGGGCCGTACCCGAGCCCTGCCTGGGGCCTGTGGGAGGAGGGCGGGCTTGTTCCTATGGCACACCTGCCCTCCAATCAGATTGCAAGACAGCAGCCTCCACCACTGAACGGCGAAGAAGATTTGACTGACAGGCGGTGGGAGGGGCCAGGGTTACCAACGTTTTAAAAGGCGGTGCAGCCATTTCGTGGGTGACCCTACGGTGGTGGTGTATCTCCGGGCCTTGGAATTTTTCCTTGGCTTGGAACTCTGCCTCTCAACACTTGCCAGCAGGTTCACAAAGGGGGGATTTTTAATTGGGATCTAAGCTGTGCCTTCCAAAGGAAGAGGCAGCCTCCCTTCAGTGTGAGAAGCCATGGCCTCAGTCATACCCCGGTGTGCCTCGTGTGCCCCAGTGAATGGCCCTGGCTGAAACTGTGTGTTTGGCTGCAGCACAGGGCCAGGGCAGAGCTTGGCAGCCCCATCAGAGCCCACAGCTGTGGCCCTGCCCTGCCGGGGCCCTCACCTGGCCCAGCCCAGCCTGGCCCAAGCAGCCTACACTGGTCTCAAGGGATGGGCTCTGCCTGCCCACTGTGCCCACAGGCTGGGCCCAAGACGTTGCAAGAGGCTTTCTCCCAGCTTTGCAAAATCATGGCCAAGCATATCCCTTTCATTGTGCTGAGAAGAGTAAAATACCCCCTCAAGTTGAAACCTGCTGCGCACCTCACAAGGGATCCCTGCACACCTTAGGAGAGACCATCAATATTCCTTTGTGCCTCATGAGGGGTTCCTGCACACCTTAGCAGAGGCCCCAGAATAGCCCTATGTGCCTCCTTAGGTCCATGGCCAGGTGATGCCACCGGAGGAAATGTGCCCCCAGCCCAGGGACACTCAGCATGGGCTCCCCCAGCCCCTCGGGGCCCCGCCGCTGCTCCCAGCAGCCCCTGCCTGCCTCCTGCCTGCCCACACCGTGGGGCATCCACGGCTGCTCCCGGCCATGGAGCTCAGCAGTGCTGCTGCATTCTGGGCTTTGCTGGGGTCAGCACACGGACACCGGTGTAACTCTATCCCTTTATTGAAACAGAAGGGCTGATCCTGGGAGCACTCAGTCAAGGGTCAGCTGAGTGCTTCCAAATCCTTTCCTCGGAGTTTCACCTTCGGCCTTGCATGGCAGGCTGGTCCTGTAGCCTCACAGAAGCGCAAAGTTTGGAGGTATAGATATAACCTGGTCAGACTCAGAGCTGCTGCTGTAGCTCTTCTGGCTGTACAGGTCTTGGGACCAACCACCAGCTTTCAGCTTTTCTTCAAGGAGGTGCCTGTGGAGAGAGCAGTGTGTGAGGGCCCAGGTGGTGCTGGCACACAGGGAGCCTCCTGCACAGCAGGGCCCAGAGCTGCCAAGGCTCCCCAGCACGGCTGCAGCTGCTGGCACAGCTTGGCCCAGCTGCACAGCTGCCCCTCAGGGCCCCGGCCAGCCGGGGATGGCTCTGGGCAGCTCCCTGGCCAGGAGCGGCCCCAAGCGCCTCTGCCTTTCCAGGGCAATCTGCTCCCTGCTCTTTCTCCTCCCCACCTTGCTCTGCCCCTGCCCGCTGCCCCTGGGGCTGCTCTTGGCCAGGCAGCCTCAGTGGGAGCCAGCACTGGCTGCAGCCCCAGCGGGCTCCCCAGGACAAGGCCCAGCAATTAAGAGGCCAATTGGAGCACTGGAAAGCAGCAGCAGAACCCTCAGCAGAGTTATTTGGACAACCCTGGACTCACCACAACTCCACAGCAGCCTCGCCTGGAGTGTTCCTTGCCTACAGTCGACTTTCAAAAGAAGCTGTTAGAGGGGAACATGAACAAATACTCACCGTTTCCTCTTCCTGCAGTACCAGATTCCAAAGCAGCACAACAAGATGACTACCTCCCCACCAGCCACAATGGCCATTAAATCAAGCAAACACCGTGTTCCCTGAGAGATGCCACTTAAAATGCCCTTCTGGGAGTCAGGAACACATGTTGTGGTGGCAGCTGCATCTGTGGGAGCAATGGGGAGCGTCAGCCCGTGCTGAGCCTCACTGCTGAGCTGGCAGCACGGTGCACACGGCCAGGATGTTCCGTGTTTCCCCCAGAGCTGGGCGTGCAGCCACCTTGCTGTCCCTTGGCACAGGCTGTGCCAGCCAACACAGCCCAGCAGGGCAGGAGGAGAGCCCGGGGCCAGCGCAGCTCTTTGGGCAGTGGCTCCTTGGAGGGACCCGGGCCAAACCCATCCCTGAGCAGCCACTGCCACCCCCGAGCCTCTCTGCCCTGTGACAGCTCCCCCAGGCCAAGGGGACATAGCCAGGCCCTGACAGGCCCCAGTGCAGCCCCTGCCCAGTGGGGAGCCAGGGCTGGCTCTGGCCCCGGGCTCAGGGCAGGGCTCCCGCTCGAGGCTGCTCCTGTGCCTTGGGCCGCTGGGCACTCAGGGCCAGCTCCGGGAGCAGCTGCAGTGAGAGGGACCTTGGGGCACCAGTGCCCTTCCCCTGGGACTGTCTTTGGTGTCTGGGCTGGAAGCTTTCCCAGAAGGAAAAGCCTTAACCTACCCTCAGAATCTCCCAGTGGATCACTCCTGGATCCCACAGGCTCAGTCCAGGATATGGCTTTGGAAACCATATCATCATGATGAAGAGGCTTGTCTGCAAAGAAAGGCAGGACAGAAGAGATCCCATGGCACTGCAGGAGATCCTCAGGCTCCCTGGGGCTGCCAAAGGAGCCACCCAAGGCACAGCCCCGGGGCACAGCCCTGGGCCTGGCCCCTTCCCTCTCTGCTCTTCTCCGTGGCTGCACAGAGCACACGGAAGGACACCCTGGCATTGCACACGGGAAGAGGATTGACAGCTCAATGCTCCTTCCTGCCACTGACAGTGATCCTGTGGGACCACTCAGGGCTGCAGAAAGGAACAGGGAAAGGTTTCCAGAATCCTTCAATCATGACATCATGTTAATGGCAAGGGCACGAGGGAGGTCTTGTCACACCGACCATGATTATTCTGTCAGGAAAGACACACTGAGAACTTGCCTTCAGCGTCCTCCGAGAGTTTAAAGTGGCTATGAACCAGGGTCTCCAGATCATCCATTTTCGGATCCCAATCTAGAGGAGGGCACAGATCAGATAGGATCCCAGTCAGAAGGGAGCACCTATTTCCATGGAGTGCTGGAGTCCCATTCTGCCTTAGGGAACAGAGTACTGCCAGGGGGGTCGCGTCAGGCCGTGGGAGGCAGATGTCAATGGCCAGGGCCAAAGCTGCAGAGGGGCCTGGGGAGCTCTGGCCTGGCTCTGGTCACTCTCCACAATCCTTCCCATGCCCTGGGACCCATCCCTAGAGGGCAGGCACTGCTAATCAGAAGACCTGGCACCTTAAGCCTCAGCGGAGCTCAGGCTCATAGAAGCAATTACCTCCTGTGACTGTGCCTGGCATCGCCTCCCATCCTGCAGCAGAGGCTGCCGTGGAGCCACTGCTTCCTCCGGGAAACGCCGCTTTCAGCACATCTTCTCCGTCCACTTCTGGAAACAAGGACAGCCCTGTCAGATTGAAGCATACCCCATTGGAGAGGGGGCACCTCCAGAAGGCAGTGCTTGTCAAAGACATGGATAAGAATCAGGAATCCCTCTAAACATTTCTTTAGGCCAGGGCCATCCGTCTGCAAAGAGCCACCCTTCCTTAACTACCCAGAGCCCGGGAAGCTGCAGGAATCTCAGGGTGTGCCTGGCCCCTGGTGCACTTTGGGCTCCCTGTCTGCTGATGTCCAATGCATTCCAGCAGGGCCTGGGGGGAAGCTGCAGGCAGGCCAGGCTGGGAAACAGCCCTGCAGGCTGTGAAAGCAGCAGTGGGGCAGCCAGGCTGCCATGGATCCCTTCCCGCTGGGCCGGGCACGGCGTGTCCAGAGGTGCAGAGCAAGGCCCCGGCTGGGAGTGTCAGGAGAAGGCTCAGGGACATGCACCCACCATGCTGTCTCTCCAGTTCACTCAGCATCTGGTCCAGAAGTTCAGAAGGCTTCGAAGATTGATCTTCTCCTCTAGGTTTGTTCTTCACTGTTGGAGGACGTGAACAGAAAGCACTTCAGTTTCCAAAGAATGGATCCCACAAACCCAGGGCTCAGTCTGTGGGGTCAGCAGGGAAACACGACACACCACTGTGATGGGAGCTGGGTTTCTCTGCAGTATCCAGGCCAGAAGCTCGAAACGTCTTCCCTTCAGACAGACCTGTAACTCAACAGGCACAGAATCTTCTGTTACCTAGATCCTGCCAGATTGAAAATCACTACTCCATGGAAGAACATAGATATCTTACCTATGGGAGGTCCCTCTGGATCCAAACTATCTTCCAGCAGGGGTGCCGGAAAAACATTCCCAGTATCCCAGTCTAGAAGAGAGCACCGATGAGAAGCATTTCCATGGAGTGCTGGGATCCCCTTCTTCCCTATGGAACTGGGCACTGCCAGGGGCTCGGGTCAGGCGGTGGGAGGCAGATGCCAATGGACAGGGCCAAAGCTGCAGAGGGGCCTGGGGAGCTCTGGGCTGGCTCTGGTCACCCTCCACACTCGTTGCAGCCCCTGGGCAGCATCCCTGGAGGGCAGGCACTGCCAAGCAGCAGAGATGGCAGCTCAAGCCTCAGCAGGGCTCAGACCCAGAGGCTCAGCAATTACCTCCTGTGGCTGTGCCTTTCATTGTCTCCCTTCCTGCAGCAGAGTCTGCCATGGAGCCACTGCTTCCTCCTGGAAATATTGTCTTCAGCACATTGTCTCCTTGCATCTCTGGAGAAACAGAAGGAGCACAGTTGGATCACTTGGAAACATTCACCATCAGGGAGGTGGTATCTTCAGGAGACCAAAGCTTGTCTAAGTCATGGAAAAGATTCATAAGAAAGGCTAGCTTATTGGGCCTGGCAGGCCCTCCCTCCGCCAAACAGGGGCCCCTCCTGATGTACCCAGAGCCCAGGAAACTGCAGGGATCCCAGCGTGTGCCTGGCCCCTGGTGCACTTTGGGCTGCCTGTCTGCTGATGCCCAATGCCTTCCTGCAGGGCCTGGGGAGAAGCTGCAGCCAGGCCAGGCTGGGAAACAGCCCTGCAGGCTGTGGAAGCAGAAGTGGGGCAGCCAGGCTGCCATGGATCCCTTCCCGCTGTGCCGGGCACGGTGTGTCCAGAGGGGCAGAGCAAGGCCCCAGCTGGGAGTGTCAGGAGAAGGCTCAGGGACATGAACCCACCACGGTGTCTCTCCACTTCACTCAGCATCTGGCCCAGACGTTTGGCTGCCTCCAGGGATTTCTTGTCTGCCATGTCTTCGTTGTTATGTCTAGGAAGACCTGAATGGAAAGTAGTTTCATTTCTTCTTCAGGTCGCAGTGCCAGTGAGGGCCCCTGGGTGATTGGTGCCCTCCCAGGCACTCCACAATCTCTGCCTTCTGCTCAGGAGCAGGGACAGGGGCACCTCGTGCTTGCAGTGGCCCCACACTGGGATGGAAGGAGCCCCTTGAGGGACAGTGAGAGGAGAAAGGACTCTCTGGAGCTGCCAGTAGCTCTGAATTGAGCCCCAGGCAGGGCCAGGGCTTGGCAGTGGCAGCAGGGGCAGCGGGCAGTGGCAGGTCAGGCTCCTTGGGGCTGCCAAAGGAGCCACCCAAGGCACAGCCCCGGGGCACAGCCCTGGGCCCGGCCCCTTCCCTCTCTGCTCTTCTCCGTGGCTGCACAGAGCACACGGAAGGACACCCTGGCATTGCACACGGGAAGAGGATTGACAGCTCAATGCTCCTTCCTGCCACTGACAGTGATCCTGTGGGACCACTCAGGGCTCCAGAAGGGAGCAGGAAACGGTTTCCAGAATCCATCACCCCTGAGATGTCCTTAAGGAAAATGGCCCCTGAATGAGCTCCTGCCCCAGTAACACTGATTTTTCATTCAGGAAAGGGATGCTGAGAACTTGCCTCCAGTAAGTCCCATGTGATTGAAACTCTCATCCATCCAAGTTGCTGGAATAATTTTCCCAGCAAGATTATCTAGAAAGGAGCACAGATGAGAAGCATTTCCATGGAGTTCTGGGATCCCCTTCTGCCTTAGGGAATGGGGCACTGCCAGGGGGTCGGGTCAGGCTGTGGGAGGCAGATGTCAGGGGACAGGGTCAAAGCTGCAGAGGGGCCTGGGGAGCTCTGGCCTGGCTCTGGTAACTCTCCACAATCTTTCCCATGCCCTGGGAGCCATCCCTAGAGGGCAGGCAGTGCCAATCAGAAGACATGGCAGCTCAGGCCTCAGCAGAGCTCAGGCTCATAGAAGCAATTGCCTCCTGTGACTGTGCCTGGCATCGCCTCCCATCCTGCAGCAGAGTCTGCCATGGAGCCACTGCTTCCTCCGGGAAACGCCGCTTTCAGCACATCTTCTCCGTCCACTTCTGGAAACAAGGACAGCCCTGTCAGATTGAAGCATTCCCTATTGGAGAGGGGGTACCTCCAGGAGGCAATGCTTGTCAAAGACATGGATAAGGATTAGGAATCTCTATAAACTTTTTGTGTAGGCCAGGGCCATCCATCTGCAAAGAGCCACCCTTCTTGAACTACCCAGAGCCTGGGAAGCTGCAGGGATCCCAGGGTGTGCCTGGCCCCTGGTGCACTTTGGGCTCCCTGTCTGCTGATGCCCAATGCCTTCCTGCAGGGCCTGGGGAGAAGCTGCAGGCAGGCCAGGCTGGGAAACAGCCCTGCAGGCTGTGAAAGCAGAAGTGGGGCAGCCAGGCTGCCATGGATCCCTTTCCACTGGGCCGGGCACGGCGTGTCCAGAGGGGCAGAGCAAGGCCCCGGCTGGGAGTGTCAGGAGAAGGCTCAGGGACATGAACCCACCACGGTGTCTCTCCACTTCTCTCAGCATCTCGCCTAGACTTTTGGCTGCCTCCAGGGATTTCTTGTCTGCCATGTCTTCGTTCTTCTGTCTGGGACGACCTGAATGGAAAGTATTTCCATTTCTTCTTCATGTCGCAGTGCCAGTGAGGGCCCCTGGGTGAATTCTGCCCTCCGAGGCACTGCCTCATGTCTGCTTTGTGCTCAGAAGCAGGGACAGGGGCACCTCGTGCTTGCAGTGGCCCCACACTGGGATGGAAGGAGCCCCTTGAGGGACAGTGAGAGGAGAAAGGACTCCCTGGAGCTGCCAGTAGCTCTGAATTGAGCCCCAGGCAGGGCCAGGGCTTGGCAGTGGCAGCAGGAGCAGCTCAGACTCCCTGGGGCTGCCAAAGGAGCCACCCAAGGCACAGCCCCGGGGCACAGCCCTGGGCCTGGCCCCTTCCCTCTCTGCTCTTCTCCGTGGCTGCACAGAGCACACGGAAGGACACCCTGGCATTGCACACGGGAAGAGGATTGACAGCTCAATGCTCCTTCCTGCCACTGACAGTGATCCTGTGGGACCACTCAGGGATCCAGAAGGGAGCAGGGAGAGGTTTCCAGAATCCATCACCCCTGAGATGTCCTTAAGGAAAATGGCCCCTGAATGAGCTCCTGCCCCAGTAACACTGATTTTTCATTCAGGAAACGGATGCTGAGAACTTGCCGCCAGTAAGTCTCATGTGATTGAAACTCTCATCCATCCAAGTTGCTGGAATAATTTTCCCAGCAAGATTATCTAGAAAGGAGCACAGATGAGAAGCATTTCCATGGAGTGCTGGGATCCCCTTCTGCCTTAGGGAATGGGGCACTGCCAGGGTGTCGGGTCAGGCCGTGGGAGGCAGATGTCAGGGGACAGGGTCAAAGCTGCAGAGGGGCCTGGGGAGCTCTGGGCTGGCTCTGGTCACTCTCCACACTCCTTGCAGGCCCTATTCAGCACTCCCTGAGAAGAAACTGGAGCAGCCCAGGCCCCATTGGAGCTCTCTCCCTCCCAGAGGAAACCCTCCCTACAGGCTGGGGAAAACCATCCCCAAGGCTCCCAGGGGAGAAGGGAGCGCTGTCCCGGGAAAGGGCAGCCAGGCCCCGGCTCACCTGCTCCCCGCGCTCGCCACGGAGCAGCCTGGGCAGCCCTGGCAGGCAGGGCCACTGCCAGCAGGAGCAGGAGCAAGAGGCGCAGAGCAAGGGCCATGGTGCCTTGCCCTGAGCCAGTTCCCAGCTCTTGCTGCCACCGCTGTCCTCACAACAAGGTCCGAATGTCAGCACCGCCGCCACCGCTGCTGCTGCAGCAGTTGTGGTCAGGGACTGACTGCAGGGTCTTTGTGGTGCTGTGCACCCACGGGGCTCTGGGGCCTCTGTGACCTCAGAGCCTGCTGTGACCTCAGCCTGATGTCACCTCAGAGCCTGCTGTGACCGCAGCCTGATGTCACCTCAGAGCCTGCTGTGACCGCAGCCTGATGTCACCTCAGAGCCTGCTGTGGTCTCCTGGCCCCGGCTATACCCTCAGATTTTACCTCCATCTTTTTTAATAGGCTGTTTGGCTGTAAATGTTTGGCTTCATCAATGGGCCATGGCTTGCCAAAACCTTTGTTTTTCCTGCTGACATTGCTCTGAACCTGTGCCAAGGGGCAGCAAGGTGCCTGCAGGCCCAGCTCCTGCGGAAGCACGGAACGTCCTGGCCGTGTGCACCGTGCTGCCAGCTCAGCAGCGGGGCACAGCACAGGCTCATTGCTCCCACGGATGCAGCTGCCACCACAACACGTGTTCCTGACTCCCAGAAGGGAATCAGAAGGGGCCTCTGTCAAGGAACGTGCTGTTTGCTTGTGATAAGGGCAAGTTTGGCCATCTATTTCTGCCAGGAAACTATTTGGAAGTGCTCACCTGAACCTTGACTGAGAGCTTCCAGGATCTGCCCTTCGGTTCCAATAAAGAGATGGAGATGTCCATCCACAGGCTGTGCCAGCCAACACAGCCCAGCAGGGCAGGAGAAGAGCCCGGGGCCAGCACAGCTCTTTGGGCAGTGGGTCCTTGGAGGGACCCGGGCCAAACCCATCCCTGAGCAGCCACTGCCACCCCCGCGCCTCCCTGCCCTGTGACAGCTCCCCCAGCCCAAGTGGACGGACCCCAGCCAGGAAAGAGATTGTCCCAGGAATTGTGTGCTGCTCTTCTTCTCGGGAATTGGTTCCAGAAACATCCCTCAGATTGCTGTAAATGCCCACACATGGTCTCATAAGCGCCTTTGCTTTTGAGTCTGCACTCAGAAATTTTGCAACAAATCCAACAATAAATTACAGGTTACCTCTGTGAATTGCTACACGACAGTTTCCTTCATTTATTCCCTATTCTGTGAGGTTCCTGTATATAGTAATGGTCTTGAGGATCTCTTATTTTGTTCAGTCTTTTCTTTTTTTCATACTTGTTGTGGTTTCACATTCACCAAATTTCATTTATCAACTGGGAGATAGAACTTTGGGAGAAAAAGGCAAAACAGGCACAACTTAAAAGTAAAAACAGATAGATTTTATTACTATACACTAAAGGAAAAGAGAAAAAGTAAAAAATGAAATATTCAAACATCTTCCCCCCACTCCCCAAGCTGCTCACTTTCCCACTCACCACAGAGCGAAAACTATGATTTTCAGTCAGTTGCCACCATTTCAACACGATCCTACATCACCTTGGGAGAGGAGCCTCTCTAGGGTTATGGAGAACACGCCACAAGAAAAGGTCTGGTGGCTCTCAAGGCCACAGATCTGCAACCGCCTGGAATTTTTGCAGATTCTGTGCAGTCTCACCCATATAACAGTTTTCCAAACTGTTGATGAGCTTCCACATGTTTGGGGTATTGTTTTAAGAATGCTTTTCTGATACAAAACAGGGATTCTCTTCTATCTCTAAATTTGCCTCTATCTCAAAAGAAAGAGACCTCCTTGTTCTTTCCCAGGAGCCAGGGACATATTCTAATCAAAATTCTCAATTAAAACCCAGGTATATCAATACACACAACCCTTTGGCCAGAACTTGCATTCCCCCAAGCAACATTAGGATATTACCAAAAGAGTCCATTTCCCCCATAATTCACATCTAGAGAAGTTCGCTCAGAAACGTCCACTTCCTCCATCCCATCTTCCAATAGTCTTTCTCAGTTCTTTCACTGACTTTGTTTCAATGCTGTCTCTCTACATTTCAAATCACTGTCTTCCGTGGAGGAGGGAAAAGGGTTAAAGTCTTTGCCCAGAGTTTTTCTTTCCAGCGAACTCCTGAAACTTCAAGGCCACAGGTGACGGGAGGAGGAAGGGAGAGAGACAGAGCACAAGCTCAGGAACGCTGATGGACGAAACCTCCTCCACCCCTGGTCAGATCTAAAGCCACTCAAACCTGGATCAGCTCCCTGGAGCTCTGGAGAAAAGTTCTTAAAAGGTCTCTCCTCCTTCGGACCAGAGGCTCTGGCAACCAAGGCCCAGAGCAGGGCCACCGTGGTCCTGGCGCAGGGCCAGACTGCTGGTCTGCACTCCTCCTCCTCCTCTCCCCACCGGAGGGGCCAGGAGGGGACAGAGGGGACACGGCCAGCCCTGGCCGCTGTCCCACAGGCAGAGCCGCCCTCGAGGGGGCCTGGCCCCGGGGGGCCCAGCCCGAACCCCGACTCACGAGATGGTGTTACCTCCTTGCCGGCCAGAAAAGGAAAAGGGACAAGTCACTTGGGAACTTGTGATTTAAGATTGTTTCCAGAGACATAGAAACACTCCCATTCGACAGCCAAGCTGTCAATCACAATCCATGCCAGAACTTCCTTAGGAAAAAAACTTTTCAAATGCATGCTAAACCACCACAATACTGAAACAGGTGAAACAGCCTTTTTGTTTTCAGTTTTGACAGGTCTGGTTTTTTTCTTAGCCTGATGGTTTACTTATAAATCCACATGCAGACTTATTTTTATTTAGGTTCTTTTTGTTCCCCAAGAAAATATTTTGACAATGTGTTGTTTGCTTCTTAGTTAATGTTCCATATATGAACAATTTTGAGCCTGTTTTTAGTGGAATATAAAGATCTCAGAAAGCTGGGTTTATCATTTTGATGACGTTCTCTCTCCTTGTTCCCAGCTTTTACTATGATCCTTTTTGAAACATTCCTGAGGGTAGGTAGAGTTATTTGGGAAATGCTTGGCTTCACCTGGCTAATGGATTATTATTTTAGTGCTATAAACACATATTGCTTCAAGCTTCACAGCCACAGTCCTGATTTGTTGCTCACTGCAGGGATGCCTGTCTGAATTAAAACAGTGTTTGTGAGGCAGCTGAAGAGCTTAGACCTCAGAGTTGAAAATTTCTGGGAGAAGGAAGAGGAAAAGAGGATAACACTTCTAGAACGCCAGAAGTGTTCTAGACTACATCTGTCGTCAAATGTCATTTACAGAAAAACTCTCTACAGTGCCAGACCCCAGGACAAATTACACAACACTGCCTAATAATGCATCAGCCTTAATTACAGTGAAAAGTAGGTCTTAATTACAGTCTGATTAGAACAAATCAAACACTGTGTGAATGGCAAGAAGAATTTGCTGGTGAACAGATGAGTATGTCCCACTCAATAATGAACAAAATTTTTCTTGGAAGAAAGAAGCCATGGAGCAATGCAGGGCAGAGAAGGCCTTGGGAGAGCTCTCCACCCCTTCATCCCCCAGCCAGTGAGATCAGCTGGGCAAGGACTGGTTCACAGCCCTGGACAGAGCTGCTGGGCAGGACGAGCTCCCTTCTGAAGAACACAGATCCCACTTCCCACACAATTCCACCTTCCACCATGGCTCTGAGGTGACATCAGGCTGAGGTCACAGCAGGCTCTGAGGTGACATCAGGCTGAGGTCACAGAAGGCTCTGAGATCACAGAGGCCCCAGAGCCCCGTGGTTGCACAGCACCACAAGGACCCAGCAGTCAGTCCCTGACCACAACTGCAGCGGCAGCAGCGGCGGCGGAGGTGCTAGCATTCGGGACAGCAGTGTCAGGACAGCGGTGGCAGCAAGAGCTGGGCACTGGCTCAGGGCAAGGCACCATGGCCCTTGCTCTGCGCCTCTTGCTCCTGCTCCTGCTGGCAGTGGCCCTGGCTGCCAGGGCTGCCCAGGCTGCTCCGTGGCGAGCGCGGGGAGCAGGTGAGCCGGGGCCTGGCTGCCCTTTCCCAGGACAGCGCTCCCTTCTCCCCGGGGGAGCCTTGGGGATGGTTTTCCCCAGCCTGTAGGGAGGGTTTCCTCTGGGAGGGAGAGAGCTGCAATGGGGCCTGGGCTGCTCCAGTTTCCTCTCCGGGGGTGCTGAATAGGGCCTGCAAAGAGTGTGGAGAGTGACCAGAGCCAGCCCAGAGCTCCCCAGGCCCCTCTGCAGCTTTGGCCCTATCCCCTGACATCTGCCTCCCACCGCCTGACCCGACCCCCTGGCAGTGCCCCGTTCCCTAAGGCAGAAGGGGATCCCAGCACTCCATGGAAATGCTTCTCATCTGTGCTCCTTTCTAGATAATCTTGCTGGGAAAATTATTCCAGCAACTTGGATGGATGAGAGTTTCAATCACATGGGACTTACTGGAGGCAAGTTCTCAGCATCCCTTTCCTGAATGAAAAATCAGTGTTACTGGGGCAGGAGCTCATTCAGGGGCCATTTTCCTTAAGGACATCTCAGGGGTGATGGATTCTGGAAACCGTTTCCTGCTCCCTTCTGGAGCCCTGAGTGGTCCCACAGGATCACTGTCAGTGGCAGGAAGGAGCATTGAGCTGTCAATCCTCTTCCCGTGTGCAATGCCAGGGTGTCCTTCCGTGTGCTCTGTGCAGCCACGGAGAAGAGCAGAGAGGGAAGGGGCCGGGCCCAGGGCTGTGCCCCGGGGCTGTGCCTTGGGTGGCTCCTTTGGCAGCCCCAAGGAGCCTGACCTGCCACTGCCCGCTGCCCCTGCTGCCACTGCCAAGCCCTGGCCCTGCCTGGGGCTCAGATCAGAGCTACTGGCAGCTCCAGGGAGTCCTTTCTCCTCTCACTGTCCCTCAAGGGGCTCCTTCCATCCCAGTGTGGGGCCACTGCAAGCACGAGGTGCCCCTGTCCCTGCTCCTGAGCAGAAGGCAGAGATGGTGGAGTGCCTGGGAGGGCACCAATCACCCAGGGGCCCTCACTGGCACTGCGGCCTGAAGAAGAAATGGAACTACTTTCCATTCAGGTCGTGCTAGGCAGAAGAACGAAGACATGGCAGACAAGAAATCCCTGGAGGCAGCCAAACGTCTGGACCAGATGCTGAGTGAACTGGAGAGACACCGTGGTGGGTTCATGTCCCTGAGCCTTCTCCAGACACTCCCAGCCAGGGCCTTGCTCTGCACCTCTGGACACGCCGTGCCCGGCCCAGCGGGAAGGGATCCATGGCAGCCTGGCTGCCCCACTGCTGCTTCCACAGCCTGCAGGGCTGTTTCCCAGCCTGGCCTGCCTGCAGCTTCTCCCCAGGCTCTGCAGGAAGGCATTGGGCATCAGCAGACAGGGAGCCCAAAGTGCACCAGGGGCCAGGCACACGCTGGGATCCCTGCAGTTTCCGGGGCTCTGGGTACATCAGGTGTAGGGGCTGTTTGGAGGAGGGAGGGCCCAGCCCCAATAACCTGGCCGTTTCCCCAATCCTTATCCATGACTTAGACAAGCATTGCCTCCTGAAGATGCCCCCGCCCGGATGACAAATGGTTCCATCTGATCCAGCTGTGCCTTTTCCTTTCTCAAGAGATGCAGCAAAAGATCGCGCAGATGGCGGCACATTCTCTAGGAAGCAATGATGCCGTGCCAGCCCCAGGACATGAAGAGATGCCACACACAGACACAGACACAGACATGGACACAGTTAAAGAGGGTAATTGCTGTGCCAGGCTCAGCCCTCGCTGGGGCTGTGTGGCAGCAGCTCTTTCCCAGCCCCTGCCCTTGCACTGCCCGGCAGCAGCCAAAGCTGCAGGCACTCGGGCTTGGAGGCCTCTGGAGCTCGTTGACAGCCCCTGGGAAAGGGCACTGGTGCCCCAAGGTCCCTCCTGCTGTGCCAAGGGGCAGCAAGGTGCCTGCAGGCCCAGCTCTGAGGGAAACACAGAACGTCCTGGCCGTGTGCACCGTGCTGCCAGCTCAGCAGTGGGGCACAGCACGGGCTCACGCTCCCCATTGCTCCCACAGATATGCTTGGCAAGTCAGATATGGATGCCCAGAATCCACCGAGCCCCCAAAGAGTTCTCTGCCCCCAGGATGTGCGCAAGTCCTGCATGGTAGGCACAGTGGTAACACTGTTTACTGTGCCACTTTCCATGGTCTTGTGCTATGTCGGGTTCCGGTGGTGGAAGGAAAAGAAACGGTAAGTTGCAGTTGATCTCCATCCTCCAGCTCCTTTAAAGGTCGATGATTGTCAGGGAACACTCCCAGCAAGGCTGGTGTGGAGCTCTGGTGTGTCCAGGGTTGTCCAGATAACTCTGCTGAGGGTTCTGCTGCTGCTGCCCAGTGCTCTAATTGGCCTCTTAATTGCTGGGCCTTGTCCTGGGGAGCCCGCTGGGGCTGCAGCCAGTGCTGGCTCCCACTGAGGCTGCCTGGCCAAGAGCAGCCCCAGGGGCAGCGGGCAGGGGCAGAGCAAGGTGGGGAGGAGAAAGAGCAGGGAGCAGATTGCCCTGGAAAGGCAGAGGCGCTTGGGGCCGCTCCTGGCCAGGGAGCTGCCCAGAGCCATCCCCGGCTGGCCGGGGCCCTGAGGGGCAGCTGTGCAGCTGGGCCAAGCTGTGCCAGCAGCTGCAGCCGTGCTGGGGAGCCTTGGCAGCTCTGGGCCCTGCTGTGCAGGAGGCTCCCTGTGTGCCAGCGCCAGCCGGGCCCTCACACACTGCTCTCTCCACAGCCGCCCTGCTGCAGCTCCAGCATCCCGGCCCGGGCGGCGTGACTCTCCCTCACCTCCAGAGAGCTCAGAGAACGACTGGTTCGACAGTCCTGGTACATGGCCTCAGCAGCAGCAGTTGCCCAAGAGGGCAGAG
This sequence comes from Sylvia atricapilla, assembly GCF_009819655.1. NCBI lineage: Eukaryota > Metazoa > Chordata > Aves > Passeriformes > Sylviidae > Sylvia > Sylvia atricapilla. The sequence continues at coordinate 98,914 of NW_027077158.1, read as the reverse complement.
CTGTCCGTTCCTCCCCCACGGTCCCCCAGCCCTCCTGCCAAGCGCAAGGCCCCCGAGATCCCCCCACCTCCTCCCCTCCCGAACCCCCCACCCTGGTCCAGCTAGGACTGGGACTGGGCCAGCCACAGCAGGGCTTGGGCCACCAACAGCTTGGGGCCCTTCATAGCATTGCATGTTTTACCCTGCCTATCAGGGGAAAAAATAATAAAAAAATTCTTCAGTTTAGACTTCATTATTTCTGTGGTCGGGCCGCTCAAATTTTGAGCTATTCATTCTCCATGGTATTTCTTCCCATTTCCTTGGTATCTATAAAAAGTTCATCTGGACATGAAAATCAGCAGAATTACCGAGATTGACCTGAAAGCGCAGAGGAGAATCTAGCACAAAATATTCTCCCTGTGTACTGTACAATAAACAAGGAATATCCAGAGGAAAATGCAGAGGCAGTTGAGGTTCGTGGAACTCCCAGAATACTGACCCTGCAGAGAAGGCAAACAGCTCTGGCAGTGGCTGAGGGACTTCTCCTCCCAGACTCCTCTGAAAGTCTGTCACTTCAGGAGGGGAAAGTTTTAAACCTTTGCCTTACCTTCCTCCTGTGCTAAAATGTAAGGCTCCTCCTGAGAAAATACTGAGCTACAAACAATTCTCCATTCCTCAACAAAGCTACTCGAGTGCTCGACTTATCTTAAAGAACAAAACCAAATGTGGTCAGCAATTTCCCATCGAAGTCTGTTTGCAAAGCAACCCCACCACATGTGAGCAAATATATATTAGCATCAGTTCACTCAAAAGAAACTCAGCCCCGTATTAAGCAGCGCTTTAAATGAACTTGAATTCTCTTTTCCTCACGTATCAGCTGGGCCGGTTTGCTCCTTTTTTGTCCTCCAGAGAATCTGAGAGTGATTTGCTATTGTCAGGACTCCTTGAATGGCCCCCAGACCTGGCTCCTCACCACGCCTTGCCTGGGCTGTTAATGCAGCCTGTTAGCACCACCTGACTTTGCCGCCCTGTTCTGACCTTGGGCACGGCTGGTGCCACTGTCCCCTCTGGTGCCACGGTCCCCTCCCGGCTCGTGGCGTGTGCAGGAGCCCTGCTCGTGCTGCTGCCTGCGTTCAACAGCGCCGGTCCTGCCCCTCAGCCACAGAGAGACTAACATCACTGCTTTGGGCAGCTCGTTTGAACGAGTTTAACACTTACTCATCTCTATCGCAAACCTCTTAAAACCCACATACCAACACCATAAAGTCCACTCTTCTACAGAGGTGAGGAAGCCCGAGCGAACAGAAGGTCGGCTTTCAGGCAACGTTGGGTTTTTAATTTAGTGGAAGCACTCGTTCACAAGCCTTAGTGATCAAACTGGACCGTGTCTTGCTCGTGTCAAGAGTCAGCACTCAGCAAGCCTGTGTCCTGAAGCACGATCAAGCCAAAAAAGAGAACACCTCCAGTCCTCAGATGGCCAGTGCTAAAGCGTGAAGTATTTCTCTCGTGCCGCAACGGTATTTCATAGCCATCATTATTAAGAGCCAGCCCACAGAGTTTGAGAATCTCCGGTCGTGGCTTATTAAAGAGGAACTGGAGACAAATTAGCGAAGAAATCGGACACACGCTCGGGGCCCAGGCTCGGCAGACAAACGGAGCGGGGCCGGCACCCGGCCGCTCCGCCGCAGTCCCTTTTCCTGCCGGACAAAGGCGGCGGCGGCTCGGCGGCGGGGCGAGCCGGGGCGCTCCGGGAGCGGCGCTGGGGCGGCCCCGCCCCGCCCGTCCCGCCCCGCCGCGGGCCGGGGCCGAGCGCTGCGCCGGGCGGGGATCGGGATGCTCGGGCAGCTCCGCGGGCCGGGCGGGCGCGATGGAGCCGCCTGAAGGCTGGGACCCCTACGGGCGGCCGGCCCGGCGCACTCAGTGGCTGGTCAGCGCCCTCGCCTACCACTACGGGCTGGACCGCGGCGCGGAGAACGAGATCGTCGTGCTGGCCACCGGCCTGGACCAGTACGTGCAGGAGATCTTCCACGACCTGGACTGCGCCGGGGCGGGCCGCATCCCCGGCGAGGATTTCCGCACGCTGTGCCAGGTGCTGGGGCTGGAGGAGGCGGCGGAGCCCGAGGAGTGCGCGGGGCTGTGGGACGGGCTCTCGGCCGAGCTCACCTTCCGCCAGTTCCACGCTCGGCTCTGCGGCCACTTCAGCACCCGAGCGGGGCCGCGGCTGCCGCTGGGCCGGGAGAGCGAGCACATCGAGACCCAGATCCGCCTGCGGAGCCCCCGGCGCCGCCGCCGCGCCCGCCCCGCCGAGCGCCGAGCCGCGGGCAGCGCCGAGCGCCGGCCGCCGGGGCCCTGCTCCCCGGAGTGCTACGAGGAGATCGTGGCGCTGGAGCAGGCCGAGGACCGCATCGCCAAGCTGGAGGAGGAGAACGGCAGCCTGCGGGAGCTGGTGGAGGACATGCGGGCCGCCCTGCAGAGCAGCGATGCGCGGTGCCTGGCGCTGCAGGTGAGTCCTGCGCCGGGCTCCCGGGGGCCCCGAGTGCTTCAGGAGAGATGCTGCTCTCGGAAAGTCAGTGTTTGTAACCCCTCCAGCTCCAGACTGACACCGAAGGTGCTCGTTCATCCTCGGCATTAACTTTTTAGCAAAGTTTCGGTACAGGGAGGATTTAAGGAGAACTCATGTTTGGCACCAGAGTGCCATTAAATACGCATGTTGTGATGAGCACTCCGTTAAAAAGTGTAGGGGAGTTCGGCTTAAGAAACCCACGTGTACAATGCTGCTACTTCTATTGCAGGTGCAGTCAGGATGTGCCGATACCACATATGCTGGCTATGCACCACTGCAGAATTTTTTCTGAAGTAAGAAAGAACTTTTGGATTCCTACTTGGACAAGCACATGCAGTGCCTCGGTCATAAGTGCCTCAGAAAACTTAGAAGTCTGTTTTCTTCAGAGTGTGGTTACAAGAGTTCAGGGTTGGAGCCAGTGCTGCAGCAGGCTGATGAAGAGTCTGGGGCTCCTGTGCAGAGCCCCATGAATTCAGGGCTGGTTTCTGCTGGTTCTGCTGTACTGGCTCGAGTGAACCACATGCACACTTAACAGCAGTTTAATTACTCTGGCATGAAATAGTGTGGAGCAGGCAGAGCAGTGAAGGGCAGCATGGGGACCAATTGTTCTGGCAGGTCTGACCAGCTCTGATTTGATCCTAACACAGCACTCACAGAGCTCTGCTCCACCTGGGACACTTCCACTTGCAGTAGATGACTGTTCCTCTTGACAATGTCAAGCAAGGCAGTTCAAAGACACTTCTCCCATTTTCATCTAAAAAAAGGGAAAGGAAATCAGCAGCAAACATGAACTCACCACTCAGATGTCCCAGGAGGAGTCAAAACGGCAGAGAGCTCCAGAACATCCCCAGCTGCTCCCTGCTCTCTTCTGAACACAACTTCATTGGAAATACCTTTTTCAGCACACTACTTGACTCCTGAGTACAGACCATAGTAATGACATTAAAGCTGTACAAAACTGTGAGCAGTAACGTAATAGTGAGTAGTTTGAAAATTAAATGCATAGCTAGGTATTAAAAACTACTTTCCTGAGATTGTTTCCATTTCTCTCTATTTGGCAATGGTCAAGGAGCTTTAGTTGCTGATCAACTCTATGTGATTGAAAGAAAGAAAGAAAGAAAGAAAGAAAGAAAGAAAGAAAGCCACCAGAATTAAGCCACTTTCAGTCTTAATTAAAACACTTCAATTTCTCCCTGCTTTGTGCTCCTGCTCATTACAGGTGGGACTGAGGAAGAGCCACGCCAGCCATAAAGAAGAAGGATTCTGCTTTGTAGGGAGTAAGAGACCATTAACACCCAACCACTCCCAGGCCGAGTGCCTCCAAAGTGTCCTGAAGGAAATGGAGCTCATCAGGAGCTCCAGGGACGGGCAGATTGAGGAAGCCATCAGGTTCAATCGGGAGCTGGAGAAGGAGCTGAAGAGCTCTCAGGAAGCTCTGGTCAGCCTGGAAGATTGCAACCGGCACCTGAAGAGGGAGCAGGCAGAGATGAGGAGGAAGGTGGAAGAGGCCAGACACGCTGTCCTCAACAGTCTTGGCAAAGTGAAGGAGCTGGAAGTGGGAGCCAACAAGGTGCCACATCTGCAAATATACATTCAGCAGCTGGAATCACAACTGCAGCACTACAGGTAGGTTGGAGTCTGTCAAAAAGTGCCTATAAAATCAGTGTTGGGACGCAAGTGAGTTTGTAGCTTATTGAATGTCTCTGAAACACCTTGTAAAATCTGGCCAGAGGGAGATTAGAAGCTGCTTATCCCTTTTCTTGGTAAGGGTCTGCAGGAGATCTTGGCCCTCACTCCAGGCCAAAGTGAGGATGCTGATCTACAGAGAGCTGAAGTTACTCCTCAGACACACAACAACAGAATTCAACACAGAAATGCTTCAAGAAAGCTCCAAAACAAATTCCAGGGTGTCCTTCAGAAACCATTTCCAACACACTTATTTTTTTGCCTGCATTTCCTGGTCGTTAGGTCCCATCCCAAGCCAGCTGTAATCAGATGGCTGACACTCCATTTCACACAAAATGAAACTCTTCAGCATGTTCTAGGAATTGGGGGAAAGCACACAAGGACAGCTTCTGGCCGGTGGGTTTAGACTTGCTGGGACTTCATTGCTTCTTCACTGACAGAAGTGGTGATAGAAGAGAGAAGCTGAAAAGTTCCTAAACCCACAAAACCAGATAGAAGGAATCTCAAACAAAAAACATTACCCGACTAAGCCCCATTTTTGTAATAGCATAAACAAATCTTTCCAGAAGTCACAAATTTAGTAGTGGACTGCTTTTGTTGCTTTTTATTTCAGACGAACCTTGGACTCACTGCTGGTTATTAAGTGTTAGGCATTTTTGCCCAAGTTTCAGATTGACCTATGGAATAAAATCCAGTTTATATTTTCACTGACCCAAAGCACAACCAGTATTTATAGATGTATTTATACTTACACTACTAAATCTAGTATTTTAATAAATTGCATCTTCTGAAGTCCTTGCCTCTTCCTAAACCCCCACTTCCTCTGTTTGCTTATAAGAAGAATTCATAGTGAGTTATTTGTGGCATCATAGCCATTGTACTGTTTTATGAAGCGAGGAAATTCTAAAAATAACCATTTTATCCAGGGTCTTTCTGTCAATATTGTTTGTGTTAATACTTGTGTGGTTGCAGAAGATCAAAGAAAATAAAAGCATTTATTTAAACATCCATAGGGTTTAAAAAGTGCTGCGAGGGCACGTAATGGTCAAGATGACGGTCAGGGGTCTCTGGATGAATGATACAACTCCTGGTGCTCAAAGGGATCACACAACTCGTCAGGTCTCTCTGGTTCCCCCTGCAATGAGCACCAAAGATTTAAAATGAGTTTTTGTCCTATGGAACTGCTTTTCCAAAGTACGATGAAGGATAAAAAAGATCACCTGGAAACAGGTTAGAGGCAATAAGGAATGTCCACTGGCCTTGCAGAGCAGGAACATTCATGGCTTACATCAAAACAAAGAGTGTGAGTTTAGAAATGTAAATTATACATTACTTGTAAGATAATCTTCATTTGTCACACTTAATTTTAAATTGCATGCTGATTTAAAGTGAGCGTCAAGCTCAGGAATGGTGCTGGACTGACCATTTGGGAACTACACCCCTTTTTTATCCCTGTGGCACATTTCACAGTGGCCCAGGCCAGCTTGCACCCTTGGAGATTCTCTGTTGGCCATAAAGCAGCTCCACCTCCCCACCCAGGTAAAACAGCTCTGGGTGTAAACAGTTTAACTTAGAGATGCATCATGATAATTGTGACTTGCATGCCTGTGGTCATATTCCACAGCACATGGAATCCCATCCCTCCTCCTGTTCCCAGAGTGGCACAGAGGTGCCCAAAGTGGCAGAAAATGGTGAATAAGCAGTGCAGGGTTATGTGTTAGGGTGGGGAAAGGGTTCAGAAGCACTTCTGCCCCACAGGGTTCTGACTGTCACTTGCCAAGAGTGTCACTTGTCCTGTTGGTTAAGTCAGGCTGGGTTTCAGTTGCTGTTACTGTACTCTGGTTAAGTCAGGCTGTGTTTCAGTCACCACTCCAGTGAGCAGTTTTCTCCCTTGTCAGGTGCAAACTCACACAGAGTTTGTGAGCAGGGTCTGGATTTGGCAAGGACTAATGCTGCAAGGTAGTGCTGGAGGGGAATGGGAGCGATTTGAGTGTTCTGCAGAAAGCATTGACCATTGTAGATATCTCTCCCGAGAATTCAGCTTAACTGCCTTGGTGAGCCACAGGTTTCCTCCAGCTAAAGTCAGATTTCTTCCAGGGAGGATCATAGTCAAGAATGAGTCCAATCTATGAGCTTTACACACCGTTTATAGTTTTGCATTTATAAAGGAAACTATTGTCCAAAGTTTAAAAGCTCTTTTAGGATCTACATCTCTCTTCTAGACCTTCACCTGAGACTTACTAGTTATGACTTAGATCTGAAATCCCAACCATGACCTTCAATTATAATCCCTAATGAAGGAAACAACAGTTTGCATTGAGTCAAGAAAGTGTTTAAGCACCTGAAAGCAATTAAACGTTGTCCTAAATTGGAGTGTGTAATTATAATCGCCTCTTCCAGATCTAATACTCCAGATTGATATTCCTGTAAATCTGTATGACTTAAACATGAACTTTTTCTGAGTGCACAGATTCCTGTGCCAGGGTTTGAAATGTCCCTGTCACATCGGTAGGTTCCTAAACCAACCTAGTTGATCAAACAGTTCCTAGTTCTTGTCTTCAGGTGCACATCCTAATCTTCCTACTCTGATCAACGTTTCAGGTTTCTGTCTGGTCTGTCTTTCAGCTTTTATTTTTTAATCCCTGTCAAGTTAGTAAGTTTGGCTCAGATACTTCAAAGGTAAATTTCAAAAAATTCCTTACTGAAAAGCTTGAGCTCAGTTCATTTCAGAGGAAGAAGACATCACAAGAAATGGTATATTTATCATGGATATTCTATAAAAAGTGTGTCATTCCTAGTGCCTGATTACAGGGGAGTTTAGGAAGTCAGGTAAATCCCCTTTTTATGCAGTGCCCAGGGTGTTATTCCCAGAGGACAAATCATTAACCACTATTCCCTAAACTCCCTTTTTTCCCCCCACTATTTTTGCTCCAGCACAAGGTGACACCATCCATGTATTCTAATATAATCCTATGATTTCTAGGTATTTATAAATATATTCCAAGTTTTATAAATACACGTATAAATACAAAAATATTTTATATTTATAAAAGAGAATAATACACTAAAATGTTACTACAGTAAAAACTTCACATCTACTGCTTCTTTTTATCCATTAAACCATTTGCCCTGTCAGAAAACAAAATTGGATTGTTTTGACATGAATTGTTCTTGCCAAATATGAGTTGGCTCTGTTTTCTATTCTGCATTGGAGGTGGCTTAGAAATTGATGACTTGATAAAGTGTCCATATTCTTTTTCTGTTTAATAGTATTGGAGGGAATAGAACAATTTAACAAGCCATTCTTTTGATCCCAGTGCAACAAATAAAAAGAAAGGTCATTTAGAATTGAAATGAACTTCAAAATAGAGATGTTCACAGAGGGTTTATGTTGCTGCATTAGTCAGCAGCACAGTAATTACATAGGTCAGTGAAGGAGGTCATAAAATACCAAAAATGCTTCCCATATGCATGGTCTGTCTCCCAAATTACTTAATTATCCATCAGCATTTCTATGTGTTAATGAGTGGGAATCCTTTTGGCATGGAATGCAGAGAGGTTTGTTTCAGCCCCTCATATTCTCCTGTACATATGAAGACTGAGGCCTCTAGCATCATTTCCTCCGTTTATTTGTTTCATCAGTGTCCATTTGTCTCAAAAGTTGTGCTTGAGGATATCTTATACTGGAAGAAGTTCAGGTATTTTTTCTCTTTCAGGAGACAGTGCCCTGATCTTTTCAATAATTTCTCCGGTTGTCACTCACTCTGTAAAATAGAACAAGATGGACCAAACAGACCCAAATCAATAAGCCAAGAACAGGAGGGAAATATGGAAATATTCCTAATGGGTACAGGATCATTTCCATTAAGCAAAGAAAAAAAACAGCCCTAGAAAGGAAACACTAATACACAATAGAAGGTGTCTATAGTAGGTTATTTCCAGTCAGAATGAGAATGGTTTGCATTTAGGCACCCTAGAACTGTTCCTCTACTTTAAAAAATTAGGCAATCAAGAAATCTGGGCAGGTTTAGCTTGACTGCTGTCATCAATAGCAGCTCCCTGCTGTTGTGAGGTGAGGGGCATCTTGGCGATTTGTTCTTGGTGGCACAAAATCTGAGAGGAGGCTGTGGCTGTGCTGGACAGACCTGCAGGTGACAAAGACATCCTTGGACAGGAGCAGGGACTGATGGCACTCGGGGAACAGAGCTCAGAGAGTCAAATGAAATGTTAAATTTGCAGAGCCTCATCTGTGAAAACACTCAGATTCTTCTGGATGAACTGTTGTAATCTGATTTGATTTTCTAACTCTGCCTGGAGCTGATATTGTTTTCTGCTAAAGACTGTAAGAAGTTTTGTATTCCAGAGAAGTCTGCCAAAAAACTACAGAGGTGTAAGTTTTGGAAGAAGTTAGCTGTAGCAGGCGAATATTATTATTATATTCCCATCGTACAAAGCTTAGACTACTTGTGGGTCTCAAGTCATAGAAGAGACATAAGCTCAGTAAGCAAATCAGATTTCTCTCATTGGGAACACTTGAAAGGAGCATTTTGATTTCACAAGAAGGAATAATGCAAGGTATTGTTATTTATGGTAGAGAGAACCATACAGAGCAATTGAAATAGATTCATTTGGCAGTGTAGAGAATGTATAGCACCTCTTTCTGTGGAAGGGCTACTTTTACTTCAAATGCAAGGGTCTGTCAACGCTTCCCATCATCAACATCATCATCATCATCATCATCATCATGACAATAATAATAATAATAATAGTAATAGCAAACCTCTGACTTCAAATCCAAAATTGCAAGTTCATCCATCCCCAAGGAACTGCAACATTCATCCCCAGTGCGCTGTGACACTGGAAGTGCAGCCACTTCCCTGCCTTTTTCCCTGCTGGGCTCTTGTTCACAGCGTTTATTCTTGGGAGGCTTTCCCTGGCTTCTGCCTAAATCCTCCAGGGATGCTGAACAGGTCCTGCAAAGAGTGTGGAGAGTGACCAGAGCCAGCCCAGAGCTCCCCAGGCCCCTCTGCAGCTTTGGCCCTGTCCCATGACATCTGCCTCCCACCGCCTGACCCGAGCCCCTGGCAGTGCCCCATTCCCTAAGGCAGTAGGGGATCCCAGTACTCCATGGAAATGCTTCTGACCTGTGCTCGCTTCTAGATCAGGGTGCTAGGAATGCTTCTCCAGCAGCTTGGCATCATGAAGATTTGCAGGCTCTGAAGCCTCCTGCACCTATGTTGTGAATGTTCCTAAAGAAATGATCATTGACGACCTGGCAGGAAGCAGGTGACAGAAGCTTCTGTAGCTCTTGAGTTACAGGTGTGTCGGCAGGGAGGACTTTTCCAGCTCCTTTGCTGGTTGCTGCTGGCGAGATGAGCTCCCATCGCAAGGGCGAGTCACGTGTCCCTACTGATCCCAAAGGCCCTGGTTTTGTGGGATCCATTCATCTGAAATGGAAATACTTTCTGTTAAGGTCGTCCAGGATGGAGAAATAAACCTGCAAGAGGCAGTAAGTCCTCAGAGGCATCCAAATACATGAACAACAGGCTGATTGATTAAGAGAGACAGCGTCGTGGGTGCTTGTCCCTGAGCCTTCTCCTGACACTCCCAGCCGGGGCCTTGCTCTGCACCGCTGGACACGCCGTGCCCGGCACAGCGGGAAGGGATCCATGGCAGCCTGGCTGCCCCACTGCTGCTTTCACAGCCTGCAGGGCTGTTTCCCAGCCTGGCCTGGCTGCAGCTTCTCCCCAGGCTCTGCAGGAAGGCATTGGGCATCAGCAGACAGGGAGCCCAAAGTGCACCAGGGGCCAGGCACAGCCTGAGATCCCTGCAGTTTCCTGGGCTCTGGGTAGATCAGGTGTAGGGGCTGTTTGGAGGAGGGAGGGCCCTGGAGTAGCTCCAAAACCCTGGGCATTTTCCTTGTCCCTATCCATGTCTTTGACACTTGTTACCTGGAGTAGACTGGTACAGCGCAGAGTAATGATGTCATGCAGGCTCAGGGGCTCAGGTACTGTCCAGTGCCAAGGGACAGCAAGGTGCCTGCAGGCCCAGCTCTGGGGGAAACACGGAGCGTCCTGGCCGTGTGCACCGTGCTGCCAGCTCAGCAGTGGGGCACAGCACGGGCTCACGCTCCCCATTGCTCCCGCAGATGCAGCCGCCACCACAACAAATGCTGACAGTATCTGGAAAAGCATGAGAAGTGTTTTCTGCTGGGGACCACATTGTTGAAATTAATGGCCATTGTGGTCATTGGGGGACTTCTCCTCGTGATGTGCTATGGTGGAATCTGGTATTGCTGGATGAAAAACTGGTGAGTGCTTTGCTGAGCTCTGCCTCAAACAGCTTCCCTTAAAGGCTGCTGATCGTCAGGGAACCTTCCTAGTGAGGCTGCTGTGGAGTTGTGGTGAGTCCAGGGTTGTCCAAATAACTCTGCTGAGGGTTCTGCTGCTGCCCAGTGCTCTAATTGGCCTCTTAATTGTTGGGCCTTGTCCTGGGGAGCCCGCTGGGGCTGCAGCCAGTGCTGGCTCCCACTGAGGCTGCCTGGCCAAGAGCAGCCCCAGGGGCAGCGGGCAGGGGCAGAGCAAGGTGGGGAGGAGAAAGAGCAGGGAGCAGATTGCCCTGGAAAGGCAGAGGCGCTTGGGGCCGCTCCTGGCCAGGGAGCTGCCCAGAGCCATCCCCGGCTGGCCGGGGCCCTGAGGGGCAGCTGTGCAGCTGGGCCAAGCTGTGCCAGCAGCTGCAGCCGTGCTGGAGAGCCTTGGCAGCTCTGGGCCCTGCTGTGCAGGAGGCTCCCTGTGTGCCAGCGCCAGCTGGGCCCTCACACACTCCTCTCTCCACAGCTGCTCCCGTGCACCTTCAGAAGCCGCGGTAAACAACTCAGGCAGGGAGAAATACACTTGCCATCCCAACTCTTCACGTCTGTCCCCATCTGCCCTGGTGTGGATGCAGCGCTGTGTTGCACCCAACCCGACCCCCGCACCTCCAAAACGAGAGCCTCTGCCCCAGAGCCCCCTGGCTTTGCTCCCCTGACAGGACAGAAGGTGGGCAGCCCCTGTCTGCCTGGGCAGGGGTTGGCCCATGTTTTTTGTTCAAATAAAGAAATGGAGATGTCACAGCTGTGTCTGGGTGTTTACTACCAGCAAAGCCCAGAGGGCAGCCGCACTGCTGAGCTCCATGGCCGGGAGCAGCCGTGGATGCCCCACGGTGTGGGCAGGCAGGAGGCAGGCAGGGGCTGCTGTGAGCAGCGGCAGGGCCCCGAGGGGCTGGGGGAGCCCATGCTGAGCGTCCCTGGGCTGGGGGCACATTTCCTCCGGTGGCATCACCTGGACATGGACCTAAGGAGGCACATAGGGCTATTCTGGGGCCTCTGCTAAGATGTGCAGGAACCCCTCATGAGGCACAAAGGAATATTGATGGTCTCTCCTAAGGTGTGCAGGGATCCCTTGTGAGGTGCGCAGCAGATTTCAACTTGAGGGTGTTATAAATGACTATTATAAAGTTGGCTTTTCGCATGATGTGTGCTATACGATTAATAACTTTGTGGTAAGGATATAAGTTTTTATTTCTGCTGTTAGTAAAGAAAATTAGGCATAGTGGTAGTAGTGATATAGTATGCTTGTATCCCAGTCTGTTTGGCCGGAATATCATCCAATGAACATATAAAGAAGACTCTGCTATTGATACACCAGCTATCAGCATCTGCCATCTGAAGAAAGCACAGACCAAAGCCCAAACTGGAGGTGATAATGAAGACGCAGCCAAGAAACACGCAGCTCTAAAAAGGTGGACCCAAGGAGGGGCCATGCAAAACAGTCCCTGGAATATGGAAACTAGTTTATGGAAAAATATGAATATTCAACAAACTGATACAACAAAAGGGGTATTTAAAGGAAGCATATGAAATAGCAATTTGTGGACTTGGCTAAATGCCAACTCACCCGGCCGGCCGTACTTTGCTTTTTTTTTCTTAATCTCCTAATTGTCTTATCTGTTATTAAGCCTATTTCTTAAAATCTACCAAAAAAGTGAATCTCGTTTTTCACAATTTGGTGACTCATCCGGGATGTACCTCATTCCTAAAACCCCAAGAAATTCAGAGCAATGGAGGCGCCTTGCCTGATTTTTGGTGGCCCAAAACTTTGTATTTTTCCTGGTGAGAATTGGGGATTGCAGGTAAGCACCCAAAGAGATAAGCAAGGAGACGGAAAAACAAGCAAAGTAAAGAAAAGGGAAAAAGGCTCCCTGAGACTGCAGTATTTTTGCTCTGTAAAAAACCTCGTGCACGAAGAACCTAAGGAAGAAAATAGATGGTAAGTATTTCTTAGGGGAGCGGGATAGGGGGTCTGTGTGGTGTGTGTGTGAGACACTGGCTGGGCAGCCCAGACTGGTGAAACGAGTGTGGTGGCTTCTCACGCTGCGGTACCGTGCTCTCGCGACAGGGGCGGCCAGTACGAAGCGAAAGGTAACGAGTGAAAGTGCCCCCCAGGTGGCTGGGACAGGGTCCCAGGGAGGGCTTGGACCCCTCGGGTAGGGAGCCGATAGTTTTCCTATACCGTCCACTGGGAAAACGGCATAAGTGGGGGACCCCAAAACATTGTTGGATTGAAGGTTAGGTAACCTGAGAGCATCTGGTGAGTGGCCAAATGTATGACTTTTTCCAAACTGAGGATAAAAACACGAAAAGGGCTAGGGGTGTAAGGATCAAGATACCGGGATTTTAAAAAGCCGACCAAGTTGAGAAACACTAGAGGATCAAAAAGTGTGACAATCCAAGAGCATCTGGAGGAGAGATTAGCTAAATACCTATAGGTAAATAATAAACATCAAAAGAGGGTACCATTTTTCTTGTATTGTCTGCTTGTGTTGTCTTGTTGTGAAAGAAGGTGAGCAAAGAAGGCATATTGAATTGAATAAAGGTGAATGAATGAGTGTAAGAATACTAATCTTTTTATGTTGTCTTTGTGTGAGTGGAGGTATGTGTAACTAAGAGGCATACTTCTTGTAGAGTTTATTTGTGTTATTGTATTGTGTTGTTGGAAAGGAGGAGTTTCCTTGTACTGTAGAAATGGGGAAAAAAACCAAAACAACCCAACAATAAACCACAACAACAACCACAAAAAAAAAAAAAAAAAAAAAAAAGATTAGTTGGGGTCCAGAGAGCAAGGGGAAGGGGGGCTGCGTGCAGCCCCTGCCCGTATTTCTGTGTTGGCTATGCAGCCGCTTGTTCCACCCTGCGCAGTCACAGCGCCTGTCACGGCGCTTGCTGGGCCACTGTTTGCACTTGTCGTACCTCCTGAAATGAATAAAATGTAAGAGGTTCCCATTTTTGACACAGTCTGTCCTTTGTTAGGAAGGTTATGATTTGTAAAAAAAATATGGGTATTGATCTAATACCAATATCCAACTATGACGGACAAAGACTCTCTAACAGTTTGAAGTTAGAAAGTGTATGTTTATTACGACGCCGGGCAGCGTGAGGGATAGCTCCCAAATACACACGCGCAATTTACAGATGATCACAGGGTCTTTTTATGTACAAAAGTGTTGAATACCCAAAACACAAATGCATATTCATGACTCTGGTCCATCCCATTCCCCGCTTCGTATGGTAATTAGCCAAAGAGCAATTAAGCATGCGTAGTTTGTTCTTTGAAATGGGTCGGTGGTCCTTTTTAGGGGGTGGGGTCTCAAAATGATGAAGTAAGATACGTCTTCCTCGCTTTGCCTTTTTAACCTTTTAGTGTTGGTGACACCTGGATCCTGTTTTCTCAAGACTATCTGATTTATGATCACATTGTGTTCTTGGAGTCTATTGATTAAGTTGACAGGTCTCCTGATTTATCAGTTCCTTAAATCCGGCTTATGTTAAAAAAAGAAGTTTACCTCAGCAATGTTTAGTTAGTAAAAGGGGAGTCTACGTGCTCTTCAAAATGTAAAGGGAAGTCTACGTCAGCAAGTCCACGTCTACTTTAACTAAAGTCCTTAATTCTTTAAAATTAATATCTCAGTTATGCTGTTTAAAATGTTATGCCAGTTGTACCCTGTCTGTTAAGAAAGTTATGCTGTTTGTACCAAAATTTGTACCCTCAAAACCTTATTCCAAGTTGTACACCCCCTCTAAAACCCCGGGTTCCCTCCCCTTCCGTCGGGCTAGGCTGTCCCCATTCCCCGCCGGCTCCTCGAACTGCCGGCCCCGCCTAATAGGAAAATCCAAGGACTTCCATGCTGCACCGCCCCAAACCGAAGTGTAGTTGCCGGCAAACGGACACAAAAGCCGTGACCCAGCACAAAATCCAGATAAAAGGGAGACACTACAACACCGAGAAGACCCTCAGCTACCTAAGGACTGAATTCTGCTTCTGCCGCCTCGCCACGACCACAAAGAGACTGGGGAACAGTGACACCCCTAGACCACACGAGCCCAGTCGAGTTCCTGGGGATTCCCGCGAGGCAGGAACTCCCGACTCTGTAGCGAGAGCCCAGATTCGTCTGACACCTCCTCAGCGGTGGCCGGAACGAGAACAGGAGCGGGAACAACGACAGGAGCGGCGACGGCGCAGGCGACCCCTCGAGTTCCCCCTTGAAAGAGCTGACTACTAAAGGCCTTTCAAAGGAGCAGGTCTCCTGGCCCATTTTTAACGCGTGCCGCTTTGGTTCAGGCTGCGCCGAAGTTCCCGTTCGTGTCTCTGTCGGGCTGCCCGTTCCCCGGCCCCGTCCCGCCGTCTGTCCGAGCGCTGCCCCTGGCTGTGCCGTGTTCCATCTCCGTGACTGCACGGCCGCCTGCGCTCCGCTGCCCCGGCCCCCGCCAGCCCCGGCCCCGCCGGGGGCTCGGCCTCACCCAGTCTCGGTTGCCCCGCTCCGCCGGCCGTGCCGGGGTCCCGCTGGCTCCTGCCACCCCACCCGAGGGCACTTTCCCCGTACCGCTGCCTCCCGGCCCGGGGCAGCCTCCAATCTCCCGTGCCACGCGGCGGGTTGTCCCTGTGGGGTTCGTGCTGAATTCCCCCGCAGCCCTGCCCTCGCCTGCTCGTGTTAGAGCTGCGGGGCTGCCGACAGAGAAGGCTGCCTTAGTTCTGCCGCAGCAGATACCACCGCAGCCCTGTGGACTCCATCGAGAGTCCCGTGTGTCCCGAACACAGAGTCCGTGACCCCGGTGCTCCGCGGGCCCCTGGCCTCCGCCGGACGGCTCTGACCGCAGAGCGGCCCCGGAGCCGCCTGCAGCCTCCCGCTCCTCGGGGATTCAGGGCTCGGAGACGGGGAGGGGAACAGAGACAAAAGGCGAGCAAAATCCCAAAAGCGCCCTAAGGGTGCCTGTTTCTTTTGTAAGAAAGAAGGGCATTATAAGCGTGAGCGCCCTCATCGAGAAAACAAAAAACAAAACAAAATATAGAGGAGTCATTTGCTCTATCTTTTTAAGGACAAATGCCATCTGGAGCCTGTAATAACCCTAAAAGTAGGTCCTGAGGGGAGGAGGTGTTCCAATTTTTGGTCGGTCTTGAAGCAAAAAAGGCATGTGTTATGGGGAGGCCCAGTGGGAGGGAGGGTAGGAAAAGAGATCTCAAAGGTGGCGACGGTGGGAGGGAAAAAGTTTGAAGTCCCTACCACAAAAGATGTGGTAATTGAAAGAAATACCAGCAGATAGATGGGAGATATTTTATTGATCCCTGAACTTAATGTGTTGGGAAAAGATCTAAAATATTGTTGAGAATGGGGGTTGCGCCAAAAGAATAATAAAAGTTTGGCAAAAATAAAATCTTCTAAGAGAGGGAGAGAAAATATGTGGACAGTTTGTGGGAGAATCTTGCAAAGAGGAGAATGTTGAAATGTGCTTTAAAAAAAAAAAAAAAAGAGTGTAAAATGTTTGCTGATTGGGGATGATACGTACTTTTGGGGGAAATTTGCAGAAAAAGCAGGCTGCTTGAAAAGGATTAATGCAGTTTTACAAATTAATGAAGAGGTTCATTTTTAAAGGATTTTAAAGGATTTTTTGGTTTTTAGAAGTCTTAAAAGGATGGGTTTTGTGGTTTTTTTGAGATTTTCAAAAACTTTTAGAGGTTTTTTTGGTTTTTAGAGATCTTAAAAGTTTTAAAAAAATTTTGGGGGCATTAAAATTACCTGAAGAAATAGCTATTAAGAGATCAAAGGGGGGATGAGCTCGGAAATGAGAGGGAATAGTTTTGATGGAATAGGAGATTGGAATCAAAAGAGTTGTGAGAGAGTTCTAATGTTTGAGAAGAAGGTATTGGAAGTTTAAAGAATGTGGTGAGGAAGAAAAAGAAGGAATTATGGACGAAATTTGAATTTTTCATTATTGGGATTTTTTTTAACAAAAGTAATACTCAAATGCCACGAGTGAGAGGTGTGTTAGGAGTCCAGATGTAACCCAAATGAGAACCTAAAAGTAACACCCTATGAGGTAATGTTTGGACTGTGAAACTGTTGTTTATGAAATAAAAAGAGATTAATGTTAAAAAAGTGTATCTTTACAATTGCAAAAAATGGGAAGGACAGTTCTTTAACCCCACAACAAGAAGATTCTTTTTTCAAGTATCACAAACAACTGAAGCTGCAGTATGACTGACAACTAAAAGGCTGCTAATTTTGAATCAACACCAACAAAATCAAAAGACTGGTGTAAGAACTTAAGAATCAACTGTAAGATCCCAGCCAGGTGATACCAAGTTGAATTTTACACAAAACTGAATAACAGTGAACTGAAAAAGACTCAAATCATTCAAAAAAATTTTGGACAAAGAACTTTCTCTGTTTTACTTCTCTGCATAACACTCTAAAATCAGTCCGGTCTGTCAGATCCTCCTACTTCTGTTTCTTCACAACTACAAAGAAAATAGACTTTAAATTAACCCTACTCTACAAGTGTGGAAAATTAAAGTTGAAACGTGTAGTGTTGTTTTAAAAGTGTTTATGTCACCCCACTGTGTAATGTTCCAAATACATCAAGATCACAAGAAGAGGACTGGCTCCATATTCTTGGCATTTTGGCTAATTTATTTTAGGTTTGATACCTTACAGAACAGACAATATGTTTTTGTCTCTTTTATTTTCCCTAATTGTTTTGTGTATTTAAAGTAGCTCTTTCATACTAACTTAAAGATTCTTTTATTACTCATGAATCAGTGCTACTAGTGCATTAACTGAATGTAGCCTAAAGAAGGAGGGCAAAGAGAAGCACCTATGCAAAATACCAAGAGGACATGTTGGTGTTCACAGAACATAAGTGTGAATTACTACTCAATAATGTGGTAATTAAGGAAAGAGTTTTCAACTAAACTTGCACTGTGTCAGAGTTAATACAGTTGCTGTGATTCTTTTGTATACACACACAAACATGAAAACATTTGTAACCAACAAGGGACATTCTTCAGTTATGCTGGCAATGTTGTCCCCACAAAAAAGTACAGTTAATCACCGATAGAAATCTAATACTGTCAAAATAATAGTAGAAAGAAATTCTCAAGAGCAATTTTTCTTCTGCTATTTGAAAGTCACAAAAATATAAAGATATAAAGATTTGCTCTCCTTTCTAGATAATCTTGCTGGGAAAATTATTCCAGCAACTTGGATGGATGAGAGTTTCAATGACATGGGACTTACTGGAGGCAAGTTCTCAGCATCCCTTTCCCGAATGAAAAATCAGTGTTACTGGGGCAGGAGCTCATTCAGGGGCCATTTGCTTTCAGGATATCTCAGGGGTGATGGATTCTGGAAACCTTTTCCTGCTCCCTTCTGGAGCCCTGAGTGGTCCCAGTGGATCACTGTCAGTGGCAGGAAGGAGCATTGAGCTGTCAATCCTCTTCCCGTGTGCAATGCCAGGGTGTCCTTCCGTGTGCTCTGTGCAGCCACGGAGAAGAGCAGAGAGGGAAGGGGCCGGGCCCAGGGCTGTGCCCCGGGGCTGTGCCTTGGGTGGCTCCTTTGGCAGCCCCAGGGAGTCTGAGCTGCTCCTGCTGCCACTGCCTAGCCCTGGCCCTGCCTGGGGCTCAGATCAGAGCTACTGGCAGCTCCAGGGAGTCCTTTCTCCTCTCACTGTCCCTCAAGGGGCTCCTTCCATCCCAGTGTGGGGCCACTGCAAGCACGAGGTGCCCCTGTCCCTGCTCCTGAGCAGAAAGCAGAAATGAGGCAGTACCTGGGAGGGCACCAATCACCCAGGGGCCCTCACTGGCACTGCGGCCTGAAAAAGAAATGGAACTACTTTCCATTCAGGTAGTGCTAGGCAGAAGAACAAAGACATGGCAGACAAGAAATCCCTGGAGGCAGCCAAACGTCTGGACCAGATGCTGAGTGAACTGGAGAGACACCGTGGTGGGTTCATGTCCCTGAGCCTTCTCCAGACACTCCCAGCCAGGGCCTTGCTCTGCACCTCTGGACACGCCGTGCCCGGCACAGTGGGAAGGGATCCACGGAAGCCTCGCTGCCCCACTGCTGCTTCCACAGCCTGCAGGGCTGTTTCCCAGCCTGGCCTGGCTGCAGCTTCTCCCCAGGCTCTGCAGGAAGGCATTGGGCATCAGCAGACAGGGAGCCCAAAGTGCACCAGGGGCCAGGCACACGCTGGGATCCCTGCAGTTTCCAGGGCTCTGGGTACATCAGGTGTAGGGGCTGTTTGGAGGAGGGAGGGCCCAGCCCCAATAACCTGGCCGTTTCCCCAATCCTTATCCATGTCTTTGACAAGCATTGCCTCCTGAAGATGCCCCCGCCCGGATGACAAATGGTTCCATCTGATCCAGCTGTGCCTTTTCCTTTCTCAAGAGATGCAGCAAAAGATCGCGCAGATGGCGGCACATTCTCTAGGAAGCAATGATTCCGTGCCAGCCCCAGGACATGAAGAGATGCCACACACAGACACAGACACAGACATGGACACAGTTAAAGAGGGTAATTGCTGTGCCAGGCTCAGCCCTCGCTGGGGCTGTGTGGCAGCAGCTCTTTCCCAGCCCCTGCCCTTGCACTGCCCGGCAGCAGCCAAAGCTGCAGGCACCCGGGCTTGGAGGCCTCTGGAGCTCGTTGACAGCCCCTGGGAAAGGGCACTGGTGCCCCAAGGTCCCTCCTGCTGTGCCAAGGGGCACCAAGGTGCCTGCAGGCCCAGCTCTGAGGGAAACACAGAACGTCCTGGCCGTGTGCACCGTGCTGCCAGCTCAGCAGTGGGGCACAGCACGGGCTCACGCTCCCCATTGCTCCCACAGATATGCTTGGCAAGTCAGATATGGATGCCCAGAATCCACCGAGCCCCCAAGAGTTCTCTGCCCCCAGGATGTGCGCAAGTCCTGCATGGTAGGCACAGTGGTAACACTGTTTACTGTGCCACTTTCCATGGTCTTGTGTTATGTCGGGTTCCGGTGGTGGAAGGAAAAGAAACGGTAAGTTGCAGTTGATCTCCATCCTCCAGCTCCTTTAAAGGTCGATGATTGTCAGGGAACACTCCCAGCAAGGCTGGTGTGGAGCTCTGGTGTGTCCAGGGTTGTCCAGATAACTCTGCTGAGGGTTCTGCTGCTGCTGCCCAGTGCTCTAATTGGCCTCTTAATTGCTGGGCCTTGTCCTGGGGAGCCCGCTGGGGCTGCAGCCAGTGCTGGCTCCCACTGAGGCTGCCTGGCCAAGAGCAGCCCCAGGGGCAGCGGGCAGGGGCAGAGCAAGGTGGGGAGGAGAAAGAGCAGGGAGCAGATTGCCCTGGAAAGGCAGAGGCGCTTGGGGCCGCTCCTGGCCAGGGAGCTGCCCAGAGCCATCCCCGGCTGGCCGGGGCCCTGAGGGGCAGCTGTGCAGCTGGGCCAAGCTGTGCCAGCAGCTGCAGCCGTGCTGGGGAGCCTTGGCAGCTCTGGGCCCTGCTGTGCAGGAGGCTCCCTGTGTGCCAGCGCCAGCTGGGCCCTCACACACTCCTCTCTTCACAGGCACCTCCTTGAAGAAAAGCTGAAAGCTGGTGGTTGGTCCCGAGACCTGTACAGCCACAAGAGCTACAGCAGCAGCTCTGAGTCTGACCAGGTTATATTTACACCTCCAAACTTTGTGCTTCTGTGAGGCTACAGGACCAGCCTGCCATGCAAGGCCGAAGGTGAAACTCCGAGGAAAGGATTTGGAAGCGCTCAGCTGACCCTTGACTGAGTGTTCCCGGGATCAGCCCTTCTGTTTCAATAAAGGGATAGAGTTGTTACGCTGGTGTCCGTGTGCTGACCCCAGCAAAGCCCAGAGGGCAGCAGCACTGCTGAGCTCCATGGCCGGGAGCAGCCGTGGATGCCCCACGGTGTGGGCAGGCAGGAGGCAGGCAGGGGCTGCTGGGAGCAGCGGCGGGGCCCCGAGGGGCTGGGGGAGCCCATGCTGAGCGTCCCTGGGCTGGGGGCACATTTCCTCCGGTGGCATCACCTGGCCATGGACCTAAGGAGGCACACAGGGCTCTTCTGGGGCCTCTGCTAAGGTGTGCAGGAACCCCTCATGAGGCACAAAGGAATATTGATGGTCTCTCCTAAGGTGTGCAGGGATCCCTTGTGAGGTGCGCAGCAGGTTTCAACTTGAGGGGGTATTTTACTCTTCTCAGCACAATGAAGGGGATATGCTTGGCCATGATTTTGCAAAGCTGGGAGAAAGCCTCTTGCAACGTCTTGGGCCCAGCCTGTGGGCACAGTGGGCAGGCAGAGCCCATCCCTTGAGACCAGTGTAGGCTGCTTGGGCCAGGCTGGGCTGGGCCAGGTGAGGGCCCCGGCAGGGCAGGGCCACAGCTGTGGGCTCTGATGGGGCTGCCAAGCTCTGCCCTGGCCCTGTGCTGCAGCCAAACACACAGTTTCAGCCAGGGCCATTCACTGGGGCACACGAGGCACACCGGGGTATGACTGAGGCCATGGCTTCTCACACTGAAGGGAGGCTGCCTCTTCCTTTGGAAGGCACAGCTTAGATCCCAATTAAAAATCCCCACTTTGTGAACCTGCTGGCAAGTGTTGAGAGGCAGAGTTCCAAGCCAAGGAAAAATTCCAAGGCCCGGAGATACACCACCACCGTAGGGTCACCCACGAAATGGCTGCACCGCCTTTTAAAACCTTGGTAACCCTGGCCCCTCCCACCGCCTGTCAGTCAAATCTTCTTCGCCGTTCAGTGGTGGAGGCTGCTGTCTTGCAATCTGATTGGAGGGCAGGTGTGCCATAGGAACAAGCCCGCCCTCCTCCCACAGGCCCCAGGCAGGGCTCGGGTACGGCCCGCCCGCCATGTCCTGACCACTGAGGCCGGCCCTTGGCGAGGGCGAGGGGGCTGTGGAGAGAACACGGCACGTCCAAACAACAAATCACAAACACTAAACATCAGTACAACTTCTTTTAGCAAACACATAACACACATCCTTTAACTGCCAGAGCCAACCATGGCGTTACCTATCTGTAACGTTCGTCCGTCTTATAAAGCTCTTTGCAAAAATCAGCCTGGGCAAAAAATACATTTGTCTTTAGGCTGTTTCTCTTGGTTTTGTTTTTGTTTCGTTTTTGGTTTTGTGGAGGGTTTTGCTTGCTTGTAGGGGTTTTTTTTCTTGTTTTCTTTTGTGTTTTGGTTTTTTTGGTTCTTTGCTTTGGTGCTCAGGTCTGAGGGAGGAAGGGGCAGATTTTCTGTTCAACTTTCCTGTGGGCGGGCTGGAAGCGAGAAAAGAAGAACAGCTTTTCACCAGCTGGTGCAGGAGCTCTAAAAGCAATTGTGATGTCCCTAAATGAGGGGCTGGGGGCACTCCTTACAGCCCGGATTGTCCGCACCTCGGTTCCCCTCTTTCCTACAGCCAGAGCCTTGGACCTCGGCATGATGGTGAAAAATCCCCCCAGCATCGCTCAGTTTGCAAAAATAAAGGCTTTGCGCTCATTAATATGAAAAGCTGTATGGGTGGCCGGCAGCTAATGTTCTTTTGTTGGCTGGACCCCAGTCAGTTCTCCCATCTAAATGACCGACCCAGGCCCGAGCTGCTCTTAAAGATGAGTTGGTCAAAGAGACTGAAGCTCTGTTGACTACGAATTCTTCAGGAAAACGAACACAGGAACTATGAGAATGCTGGTGACAAAAGCAGAGTGCCGAGTTGAATTGAGGCCACCGCACTGCCGCCTTCCCCCCACCCCCCACCCCCTTTTATTTTTAATTCATTTAATATTCTGAGTGCCTGTCCTTGCACGGAGCGGGCTCTCGGCAATGAGCTGCTGTGCCTCCTCGCTGTGCCCCTTTGTGCTCTCTGCTCTGCTCTGCTCTGGCTGGGGAACGTGTCCATCCTGCACTCTGTGTCTGTGTCCTGTCATTCCAATGCGCAGCCCTTTCCTGCTGCTTGGCATACAAATACTCCGATTATTTTATCGGATAACTTCCATCTTGCACTTCATGCCATTCAGTTGTCATTAATCCATGACATTAATCATTAATTGTCATTAAAATGCCCTCAGTCAGACTCTGTCGTATCACGAGTTTCTGCAAGACATTTTCAAGCCTTCCAGCTGTAGTCCAAGGGAAGCCGTTTCTGTCTTGCATCACAAAATTGGCATGTTTTTTGCAAAGACAGCCCTCTACAAAGGACTTGTTGCGTAGCATTAACATCCATAATGTTGCGTAGCATTAACATCCAAAGGGCTGGTTTCAAAGACAGACAAAACACCCACGAGCGAACAGTAAACCAACCAAACAACATATTGAAAAAGTACTTTACTTTTAGCTCTCGCTTTTAATATTTTCCAAGCTGGCTTCCTTTTCCACTGCAGTGTTTTTCTTTGGACAGAAAGACACCCTTGCCAGATGATGTGACTTAACAAGGAAAACAGAACTTACACACAATGGATATATTACAGCTAAACATGCAGAGTCTCATTATCACAATCATCAGCATTTATTTTCTGTTTATTTTTATGTCAGATTGTTTTCAGAAGGGTGAGAACAGTATCTCAGATCCCCTGGCTATTGTTGCCATAGCCACTTACCACCTGTCCTTTCTTATTTGTCCTTTCTGTTGTTCCTCTGCCCATTGTTTCTCTTGGATCTCTGCCTCCTTCACCTGATTTTTATATTTTTCTGGATTTCTGAGGGGTTTTGTGGTGGTTTGGGTTTTTCTTGGTGGTTGTTTTGTTTGCCTGTTTTGTTGGCTCACAATTTTTCTTTTGTTATTTGTTTTCTTTTATTTTTTTTCCCCCACTTACCAGTAGGAATCAGCTTGTGATTTGTGTTGTAAAGTTTTGAAGCACAGGTGTTGCACATAAAGATTGTTTTTGTTTTTAAAGTCATCTCAGAAACAGATGTGAAAAACGAGATTCACTTTTTTGTAAACTTTAAGAAATAGATTTAACAAAAGATAAGACAATTAGGAGATAAAAAGAAGAAACAAGATTATTTTAAATTATTTAATAGTACTTACACTCTTCTAATTCAGCCATGGGATAATTATGCCACAATTCACTATATCAAATAACGGGAAAAAGCACTGGAAAAGAAGATTTTGGTTTTTTTTTAACAAAGTTTAAAAAAAGTGAAGGCATTTCATAAACAAAACCATGTAGTAAAACTACAGCAAATTAAACTCCTCTAGTAAATCAAACTTCTATAGCAAATTAAACTTTGATAATGGAAGCCTGCATCCCAGTCATGTGCAGTGCAGCCTCAGCTGCCCCTTTGAGCCCAGAGCTGCCAAGGGTCAGGGCTGGGATGAGTCTTCACCCAAAACTGGCCCCAAGACTGATTGGGAATCAATCCAGACCAGGGCTCACACAAAGAGCAAAGTCTCAAGGCCAAGGCCAAAGCTTCATCAGGTTGGATTTGTTTTTCCCCTGGATTGCA
Source organism: Sylvia atricapilla (assembly GCF_009819655.1). Taxonomy (NCBI): domain Eukaryota; kingdom Metazoa; phylum Chordata; class Aves; order Passeriformes; family Sylviidae; genus Sylvia; species Sylvia atricapilla. The sequence continues at coordinate 74,916 of NW_027077158.1, read as the reverse complement.
GCAACTTTGCTCATCCTGTAACATCACTGTTACCACGAAACTTTACATGAGCTACTAAATAATGACTTTCCTATCCTGAAATGCATTACCCAAATACTGTTGTGGACTTGTTTTGTCTCTGCCCGCTGGCCCTGGGGCTGCTCTTGGCCAGGCAGCCTCAGTGGGAGCCAGCACTGGCTGCAGCCCCAGCGGGCTCCCCAGGACAAGGCCCAGCAATTAAGAGGCCAATTAGAGCACTGGGCAGCAGCAGCAGAACCCTCAGCAGAGTTATTTGGACAACCCTGGACTCACCACAACTCCACAGCAGCATGAATACCAGTCAGGCTACCAATGCTATGAGCAGAGTTTTCTTTAAAATAAAATCAACAACTTACCGTCTCATCTCGTACAGCTTCCGAAGGCCAAAATAGCAGCCGACCAGGACAATTGGTGCAGTGACTACTGTCACCACTGTGCCTATCATACAGGACCTGCGCACATCCTGGGGGCAGACAATTTTTGGGAGGCGCATTGGATCCTGGTCATCTGCTCCTGTTTCACTGATAACATCTGTGGGAGCAATGGGGAGCGTGAGCCCGTGCTGTGCCTCACTGCTGAGCTGGCAGCACGGTGCACACGGCCAGGACGTTCCGTGCTTCCCCCAGAGCTGGGCCTGCAGCCACCTTGGTGCCCCTTGGCACAGGCTGTGCCAGCCAACACAGCCCAGCAGGGCGGGAGGAGAGCCCGGGGCCAGCGCAGCTCTTTGGGCAGTGGCTCCTTGGAGGGACCCGGGCCAAACCCATCCCTGAGCAGCCACTGCCACCCCTGAGCCTCCCTGCCCTGTGACAGCTCCCCCAGCCCAAGGGGACATAGCCAAGGCCTGACAGGACACACTGGAGCCCTGCTCTGCCCCTCTTCCCTTTCCCCATCATGGGCACCCCTTGCAGCCGCTCCCAGGTTTGGGGCTGTGTCTCTCACAGGGGGAGCCCAGCAGGGCTGCTCAGCCTGGCACAGCAATCACCTTCTGTGGCACTGTCTGCCTCCTCCATTTGTGCACTGGAGGTTGGAACAGAGGCATTGTTTCCTTCAGGAACTGCTGCCTTCAGCAAAGCTTTCTGGTCCATCTCTGGAGAAAGAGAAGGGGCACAGCTGGATCAGTTGGAAACATATCCTATTAGGGAGGGGGCATCTTCAGGAAATAATACTTGTCAAAGACAAGGATGAGGATCAGGAAAAGGCCAAGACTTGGGGCTGCCACAAGGCCCTCCCTCCTCCAAACAGCCCCTACACCTGATGTACCCAGAGCCCAGGAAATCACAGGGATCTCAGGCTGTGCCTGGCCCCTGGTGCACTTTGGGCTCCCTGTCTGCTGATGCCCAATGCCTTCCTGCAGAGCCTGGGGAGAAGCTGCAGCCAGGCCAGGCTGGGAAACAGCCCTGCAGGCTGTGAAAGCAGCAGTGGGGCAGCCAGGCTGCCATGGATCCCTTCCCGCTGGGCCGGGCACGGCGTGTCCAGAGGTGCAGAGCAAGGCCCCGGCTGGGAGTGTCAGGAGAAGGCTCAGGGACATGAACCCACCACGGTGTCTCTCCAGTTCAGTGAGGACTTCGTCCACATATTTGGATTCTTCCAGTGACTTACGGTATCCTGTAGGTTTGTTTCTCCCTCTGGGATGACCTTAATAGAAATTTTTTCCATTTTTCCATGGAAGAATCCCACAAAACCAAGGCTTAGCCTTTGGGGTTAACAGGGACACACGACTCACCCCTACCATGGAAGCTAGATTTGTGCACAGCATCCAGCCCAGGAGCTGGAAAAGTCCTCCCTGCAGACACACCTGTAACTCGACAGCCACAGAAGCTTCTGTCACCTGGTGTCTGCCAGGTGTCCAATTCTTATTTTCAGAGAAGAAGCTGAGAACATACCTGCAGAAGCTCCAAAGGGTTTGAAAGCACCTTCCATATCAGCTCCTGGAGAAGCCATCCTAGGACTCTCATCTAGAAGGGGGCAGAGATCAGAAGCATTTCCATGGTGTGATGGAATCCACTACTGCCTTAGGGAACGGGCTACTGCCAGGGGGTCGGGTCAGGCCGTAGGAGGCAGATGTCAGGGGACAGGGCCAAAGCTGCAGAGGGGCCTGGGGAGCTCTGGGCTGCCTCTGGTCACTCTCCACACTCTTTGCAGCCCCTGGGCAACATCCCTGGAGGGCAGGCACTACTAAGGAGCACCTCAAGCCTCAGCAGGGTTCAGGCTAAGATGAGCAATTACCTCCTGTGACCGTGCCTGGCATTGCTTCCCTTCCTGCAGCAGATTCTGCCATGGAGCCACTGCCTCCTCCAGGAAACGCCGCTTCCAGCACAGGCTTTCGGTTCATCTCTGGAGAAAGGAAGAAGCACAACTGGATCACATGGAGCTGTTCCCTTTTTGCGGAGGGGGCATCTTCAGGAGGCAATACCGGTCAAAGTCATGCCTAAGGATCAGTAAACCATGTAAACATGTGCAATTGGCCAGGGCCCTCCTGCAAAGAAACAGCTGCCCCTCCTGATGTACCCAGAGCCCAGGAAACTGCAGGGATCTCAGGGTGTGCCCGGCCCCTGGTGCACTCTGGGCTCCCTGTCTGCTGATGCCCAATGCCTTCCTGCAGAGCCTGGGGAGAAGCTGCAGCCAGGCCAGGCTGGGAAACAGCCCTGCAGGCTGTGAAAGCAGCAGTGGGGCAGCCAGGCTGCCATGGATCCCTTCCCGCTGGGCCGGGCACGGCGTGTCCAGAGGTGCAGAGCAAGGCCCCGGCTGGGAGTGTCAGGAGAAGGCTCAGGGACATTGAACCCACCACGGTGTCTCTCCAGTTCACTCAGCATCTGGTCCAGAAGTTCAGAAGGCTTCAAAGATCGATCTTCTCCTCTAGGTTTGTTCTTCACTGTTGGAGGACGTGAACAGAAAGCACTTCAGTTTCCATGGAATGGATCCCACAAACGCAGGGCTCAGTCTGTGGGGTCAGCAGGGAAACACGACTCACCACTGTGATGGGAGCTGGGCTTCTGTGCAGTATCCGGGCCAGGAGCTGGAAATGTCTTCCCTGCAGACAGACCTGTAACTCAACAGGCACAGAATCTTCTGTCACCTAGTTCTCGCCAGGTTGTCAATCACTACTCCATTGGAAGAACATAGATTTCTTACCTATGGGAGGTCCCACCGGATCCAAACTATCTTCCAGCCAAGGTGCCGCAAAAACATTCCCAATATCCCAGTCTAGAAGAGAGCACCGATGAGAAGCATTTCCATGGAGTTCTGGGATCCCGTTCTGCCTTAGGGAAAGGGGCACTGCCAGGGGGTAGGGTCAGGCGGTGGGAGGCAGATGTCAGGGGACAGGGCCAAAGCTGCAGAGGGGTCTGGGGAGCTCTGGGCTGGCTCTGGTCACTCTCCACACCCTTTGCAGCCCCTGGGCAACATTCCTGGGAGGCAGGCACTGCCAAGCAGCAGAGATGGCAGCTCAAGCCTCAGCAGGGCTCAGGCCCAGAGGCTCAGCAATTACCTCCTCTGACTGCGCCTGGCATCGCCTCCCTTCCTGCAGCAGAGTCTGCCATGGAGCCCCTGCTTCCTCCGGGAAATGCCACTTTCCACACATCTTCTCTGTCCACTTCTGGAAACAACGACAGCTCTGTCAGATTGAAGCATTCACCATCAGGGAGGTGGTATCTTCAGGAGACCAAAGCTTGTCTAAGTCATGGAAAAGATTCATACGAAAGGCCACCTTATTGGGCCTGGCAGGCCCTCCCTCCGCCAAACAGGGGCCCCTCCTGATGTACCCAGAGCCCAGGAAACTGCAGGGATCTTGGGGTGTGCCTGGCCCCTGGTGCACTTTGGGCTGCCTGTCTGCTGATGCCCAATGCCTTCCTGCAGGGCCTGGGGAGAAGCTGCAGCCAGGCCAGGCTGGGAAACAGCCCTGCAGGCTGTGAAAGCAGCAGTGGGGCAGCCAGTCTGCCGTGGATCCCTTCCCACTGGGCCGGGCACGGCGTGTCCAGAGGTGCAGGGCAAGGCCCCGGCTGGGAGTGTCAGGAGAAGGCTCAGGGACATGAACCCACCACGGTGTCTCTCCAGTTCACTCAGCATCTGGCCCAGACTTTTGGCTGCCTCCAGGGATTTCTTGTCTGCCATGTCTTCGTTCTTCTGTCTAGGACGACCTGAATGGAAAGTAGTTCCATTTCTTCTTCAGGCCGCAGTGCCAGTGAGGGCCCCTGGGTGAATTCTGCCCTCCCAGGCACTGCCTCATGTCTGCTTTCTGCTCAGGAGAAGGGACAGGGGCACCTCGTGCTTGCAGTGGCCCCACACTGGGATGGAAGGAGCCCCTTGAGGGACAGTGAGAGGAGAAAGGACTCCCTGGAGCTGCCAGCAGCTCTGAATTGAGCCCCAGGCAGGGCCAGGGCTTGGCAGTGGCAGCGGGAGCAGCTCAGGCTCCCTGGGGCTGCCAAAGGAGCCACCCAAGGCACAGCCCCGGGGCACAGCCCTGGGCCCGGCCCCTTCCCTCTCTGCTCTTCTCCGTGGCTGCACAGAGCACACGGAAGGACAGCCTGGCATTGCACACGGGAAGAGGATTGACAGCTCAATGCTCCTTCCTGCCACTGACAGTGATCCTGTGGGACCACTCAGGGCTCCAGAAGGGAGCAGGAAGAGGTTTCCAGAATCCTTAAACCATGTGATCATCTTAAGGAAAAGGGCACAGGACTGGGCTTTTATCACAATGACACTGATTATTCTGTCAGGAAAGGCACGCTGAGAACTTGCCTTCAATATCCTTAAAGAACTGCAAATCATTCTTCACCAGGCCTTCCTGATCATCCATTTCTTTATACCAGTCTAGAAGGGAGCACAGATGAGAAGCATTTCCATGGACTGCTGGGATCCCCGTCTGCCTTAGGGAATGGGGCACTGCCAGGGGGTCGGGTCAGGCGGTGGGAGGCAGATGTCAGGGGACAAGGGCCAAAGCTGCAGAGGGGCCTGAGGAGCTCTGGGCTGCCTCTGGTCACTCTCCACACTCTTTGCACGCCCTGTTCAGCATCCCCGGAGAGGAAACTGGAGCAGCCCAGGCCCCATTGGAGCTCTCCCCCTCCCAGAGGAAACCCTCCCTACAGGCTGGGGAAAACCATCCCCAAGGCTCCCCGGGGAGAAGGGAGCGCTGTCCCGGGAAAGGGCAGCCAGGCCCCGGCTCACCTGCTCCCCGCGCTCGCCACGGAGCAGCCTGGGCAGCCCTGGCAGGCAGGGCCACTGCCAGCAGGAGCAGGAGCAAGAGGCGCAGAGCAAGGGCCATGGTGCCTTGCCCTGAGCCAGTGCCCAGCTCTTGCTGCCACCGCTGTCCTCACAGCAATGTCCCAATGTCAGCACCGCCGCTGCTGCCGCAGCAGTTGTGGTCAGGGACTGACTGCTGGGTCCTTGTGGTGCTGTGCAAAGTCAGGGCTCTGGGGCCTCTGTGACCTCAGAGCCTGCTGTGACCTCAGCCTGATGTCACCTCAGAGCCTGCTGTGACCTCAGCCTGATGTCACCTCAGAGCCTGCTGTGGTCTGCTGGCCCCGGCCATACCCTCAGATTTTACCTCCATCTTTTTTAATAGGCTGTTTGGCTGTAAATGTTTGGCTTCATCAATGGGCCATGGCTTGCCAAAACCTTTGTTTTTCCTGCTGACATTGCTCTGAGCCTGTGCCAAGGGGCAGCAAGGTGCCTGCAGGCCCAGCTCTGGCGGAAGCACGGAACGTCCTGGCCGTGTGCACCGTGCTGCCAGCTCAGCAGTGGGGCACAGCACGGGCTCATTGCTCCCACGGATGCAGCTGCCACCACAACACGTGTTCCTGACTCCCAGACGGGAATCAGAAGGGGCCTCTGTCAAGGAACGTGCTGTTTGCTTGTAATAAGGGCAAGTTTGGCCATCTATTTCTGCCAGGAAACTATTTGGAAGTGCTCACCTGAACCTTGACTGAGAGCTTCCAGGATCTGCCCTTCGGTTCCAATAAAGAGATGGAGATGTCCATCCACAGGCTGTGCCAGCCAACACAGCCCAGCAGGGCAGGAGAAGATCCCGGGGCCAGCACAGCTCTTTGGGCAGTGGCTCCTTGGAGGGACCCGGGTCAAACCCATCCCCGAGCAACCACTGCCACCCCTGAGCCTCCCTGCCCTGTGACAGCTCCCCCAGCCCAAGGGGACAGACTGTCAAGAAGTCTACAGCCAGGAAAGAGATTGTCCCAGGAATTGTGTGCTGCTCTTCTTCTCGGGAATTGGTTCCAGAAACATCCCTCAGATTGCTGTAAATGCCCACACATGGTCTCATAAGCGCCTTTGCTTTTGAGTCTGCACTCAGAAATTTTGCAACAAATCCAACAATAAATTACAGGTTACCTCTGTGAATTGCTACACGACGGTTTCATTCATTTATTCCCTATTCTGTGAGGTTCCTGTATATAGTAATGGTCTTGAGGATCTCTTATTTTGTTCAGTCTTTTCTTTTTTTTCATACTTGTTGTGGTTTCACATTCGCCAAATTTCATTTATCAACTGGGAGATAGAAGTTTGGGAGAAAAAGGCAGAACAGGCACAACTTAAAAGTAAAAACAGATAGATTTTATTACTATACACTAAAGGAAAAGAGAAAAAGTAAAAAATGAAATATTCAAACATCTTCCCCCCACTCCCCAAACTGCTCACTTTCCCACTCACCACAGAGCGAAAACTATGATTTTCAGTCAGTTGCCACCATTTCAACACGATCCTACATCACCTTGGGAGAGGAGCCTCTCTAGGGTTATGGAGAACACGCCACAAGAAAAGGTCTGGCGGCTCTCAAGGCCACAGATCTGCAACTGCCTGGAATTTTTGCAGATTCTGTGCAGTCTCACCCATATAACAGTTTTCCAAACTGTTGATGAGCTTCCACATGTTTGGGGTATTGTTTTAAGAATGCTTTTCAGGTACAAAACAGGGATTCTCTTCCATCTCTAAATTTGCCTCTATCTCAAAAGAAAGAGACCTCCTTGTTCTTTCCCAGGAGACAGGGACATATTCTAATCAAAATTCTCAATTAAAACCCAGGTATATCAATACACACAACCCTTTGGCCAGAACTTGCATTCCCCCAAGCAGCATTAGGATATTACCAAAAGAGTCCATTTCCCCCATAATTCACATCTAGAGAAGTTCGCTCAGAAACGTCCACTTCCTCCATCCCATCTTCCAATAGTCTTTCTCAGTTCTTTCACTGACTTTGTTTCAATGCGTCTCTCTACATTTCAAATCACTGTCTTCCGTGGAGGAGGGAAAAGGGTTAAAGTCTTTGCCCAGAGTTTTTCTCTCCAGCGGACTCCTGAAACTTCAAGGCCACAGGTGACGGGAGGAGGAAGGGAGAGAGACAGAGCACAAG